>NC_090803.1:46992500-47170000 GCF_036512215.1 Solanum lycopersicum | reverse complement strand
TATTTTTAAAATAGTGTGTGATATTAATATGGAATATTTCAAAAAGGTTCGATAATTTCGTTAAACTTTTAATGTTGTAAAGTCCTACTCAATACTCCTTCACTCTCTTGTTCTATTATGTAATTATCATATTAGGTTCTAGTTTTAACTTTCCTTTTTTTTTATGGATTCTGTCCATTCATGAATCTATTAATACTGTTCATCTCTTTCCCTTAGCCTTTGTTCTTTGTTCTTAAGAGTAACTTCTTTAACCCCACCCCGGAATTGGTTATTCACAGTTCTTTTCTTAGAACATTTAACCTGACTCGTCCTAGGAATTTACAGGTTAATCCATCGATACTTTTAAGAGGCTAAGAGACTAACCATATACTAGGTAAAATAGATTCATGATAATATTCAAAAATCAAAATAGATTCATGATAATATTCATATACTTACATGAACTCAGCAAAAATTAAACACACATAATTTACACATATGGGAAGTTTACTAGAAGCTTAAATATGAAAACTTACATTATTTAGAATAGAGTAAAGTTTCCCTTTCGGGAAACCCGAAAAGCTCCCAAGCTTTACTTAAACAAACTTACTAAAATAAAGCACTAAAGAACTGAAAACTTTTTTACAATCTTAAAAAGATAACTTATGATAAAGAGGTTGGTATGAGGATTTTTAGGGCTTTTTTGTAGTGATTCTCTTTTCTTTTTCTCGCCTTCTGTCTGCTCTTGTCTTGATAATCGTCTGCTTTTATAGGTGTCTTCGGACTCCAAACTCCGAATTTCAAATGGAAGAAAGAATCTTATCATTTCAGCCTGATACACATCTGGGCCCCATCGTCACGTGAAATAATGTCCCTCTTCTTACATTATTGTCCTTGGAATCTGATATTGGAAACTGATATCTGTCTATCTTATCTCTTACCTGAATAAGACGCGTCCCAACAGTTTTTCCACATGTGTGGTAGTGAGTAAAGTGGGACTCACATTTTTGACAAAAGAGGCATTCCTCTTTTAAAACTATAACAATAATATATATATGTATTTATATATTTTTACTTATATATATATATATATATATTTTTTTTATGTGTCTAAATTATGCAATACAATTGAATCAAAACTCATTCCGGAATCATCCTCATTTGGATCTTGGGCAAATTGCATTGAGTCTAAAATGTTATCAAAATTATTTGGGCTTGGAGTAGATTCTTGTCTTGGGATTTTTATTCGGCTTGGGTTTATATGTTTGTCTTTTTCTTGTTTTTATTTAAGTAGTTTTTCTACAGTTTGGGTTATTAGGAATTCTAAGTCTTTATTTTTTTGGGAATTTTTAGTTTTTTGTCTAATTGTCTGGTTGAATGAAAGTGGTAATCTTCTTCTGGAAGATGAACCTTCATCTTTTTCACTTTTTGGCAAAGTGAAAGCCATTAACGGATTTGAGATGTCTTTACCGGCCACCGTTTGAACCGGACTAGCTGTATCTTCATCCGATACAGAGGATTTCTTAGCATTCAGTGGGGGAATGCACACCCATCTCATCCATTTTTGTTTGGGACAGAAAACCCTGAGTATCTGTCTGATTTTTTACATTCTTATCTTTGCTTTCAATTTTGTTAAGTCTTTCTCTGAGCGCGACATTTTCTTGCATTAAGGCCTCATTCTTCAAATTTAGCCTCTTGAATGCTTCGGTCATGGATGATCAATGGTCACAAAATATGACTTTGTCTGTGTCTTTCTGGATGTTGTATTGTGGAATTTTGTCTGGGTTTTGTCTGAGAGCTGGAGAAATATAATAGTTTGGTCCTAGTATTCCTCTAGCATAGTCTAAGGCTTCTGTAAAATCATTAAAACCTTTGAAAAAAGGTTTTTGAAAATCTTTAATAGAGTCTAAAACTTCTATCCATGTCTGAAAAACGCCATTAGTTTTACCATGAATTACCACATAATATTTAAATCTATTTTCTTTATTTTTATTAGTAAAATAATATCCTAAGGTATTTAAAACATCAATTACATATTTAGTGTCTTTTTTATTATGTGCTATCCATATGTTGTCTATAAGACATGTCTGCTGTTTTTCTAGTTGACAGTCAGCTAAATGTCTAAATGTCCAATTGGACGGCCCATATGCAATTAAATTTTGTTGTCCAAATTGCAACCTTTCTATTCTAACATCATCGATTTTGTCTAATGATTTAAAATGTAAGTTAGCTAGCATTGTCTGTTTATAGGAGTCTGCCAAACCTGAGGTTGAAGGTTGAACCTTTTTACCTTTGTCTGATAGTAGAGGTCTCATTCTGTAAAATTTAAACTTTGATTAGTAATCTACTTAGTTGATCTGCAATACTATTATCATTCCCTTTTATATGCTCAAAAATTATAGAATGATAAATTGATATTGTGTCTAAAAAATTTAAATCTTCTTCTACTACTAGTTTTATCATTAATTTTTTGATGAAATTTTACTATAGCCTCACAATCTGTTCTTATTAATATTTCAGGTTTGTTTAAAATATAAATTCTAAAACTATTTAAACCATATATTACAGCTGAAATTTCAACATCTATACTAGCTTTATTACCTTTCTCTTTGAATTTTCCACTCTGATAAGCACATATTTTTTCTTCCTGTTGAGAACTATATTTATTTGGTTTTGATTTTAGTACTGCACCCCATCTTTCAAAACTTCCATCTGTCTCTATTATTAAATAATCTGATTCCAATGACATATTAAGGTCTGGAATATTTTTTTATTTTTTTTTATTTTTTGTACTAATTTTATGTCTTAAATATTAAAATTTCTTTGTCCTTTATTTCCTGTCTTAGAATATAACGGTCCTGCTATTTTTCCTAAATCTTTAATAAAAGGTCTTGCGTAATTAACCATTCCTAGAAATTTTTGTAAATCTTTTAAATTATTTAATTTATCTGGCATATCTAGAGCTTTTTTAGCTATATGAGGTTGTAGTTTAACTTTTCCTTCTCCTAAAGTTATTCCTAAAAAATTTATATAGTTTTTAAATAATTCTATTTTTTTTTTGCTAATTATTATTCCATTGTTAACAAATAATCTAAAAACTGTTTGTAAATGTCCTAAATGTTCTTTTATGTTTTTACTAAATACTAGAATATCATCTTTATATACTAATATAAATTTTTTATATTCTCCAAATATTTGATCAATTTTTCTTTGGAATATTGGAGGTGCTGTTTTTAATCCGAATGGCATGACTAACCATTCAAAATGTCCTTCAGGACAGGTGAAAGCTGTCCATCCTATGCTGTCTGGGTGCATTTTTATCTTCCAATATCCTGATTTGCAATCAAATTTGCTAAAAACTGTTTTTCCTTGGATTCTATTTATTAGTTCTGTTTTGCCAGGTAATTTATATCCATCGGTTCTAGTATTATCATTTAGTCTTTTATAGTTTATAACCATTCTAGCTTTTCCTCTTACCATTTCACTATGATTTCTTACCATAAATGCTGCAGATCTATGTTTTGAAGTAGATCTTCTTATTAATCCTAATTCTAATAATTCTTTAATTTGTAATTTAAAGTCTTCTTGATCTTGATTTGTAGCTTCTATTGATGCTGTTTTTATTATATATTCTGGGTTTATTATATCTAGCTTGCATACTATTTGGTTATTCTCCAAATGTTTTAAAGGTTTTTCTCCTATTATTTCTATTTGATCTAGTATTTTTACTATATTATCAAGATCCTGTTGATTTTTTATTTGTCCTATTTGCTTAATTCCTGTCTTAAAATTGTATAATTCTGTTTCCATTTCTATTAGAACATAGTTTTTATAAATTATTTCGTCTTCTTTTTCTATTTCTAGTATATTTTCATATAATATTATACAATTATTTTAAGTACATTCTATATTATTTTCACAATTTTCACAACATTTTTCTTTATGTCTTACTTTAGTGTAAATTTTATTAGTGAAAACTGAAGTATAAGTAATATTTTTCATAAAAAGTATTCCATCTTTGGTTATTAAAGTTCCTGCTTTATTGTGTAGTATAAAGTCTAGTCCTAACACAAAATCTACTCTTATATCTAAATCTCTTACCCATATTTTATCCATTTTATAGGTAGATTTATAAAATTCTAAACAAGTATTTAAAAAACTTATTTGAGCTTTATCTACATAATGTCTATATATATTATGTGTTCCATCCATTTGCATAGCTGCAAGTGGTTTTTCTAAAGTTTTTATTAATTCTAGAGGTACAATTTTTTTATTTAAAATACTTTTAGTACATGCTGAATCTATTAATGCTAATGTCTCTATCTCATATTTTCCAATTTGAAGTTTTACTAATATTTTAACAGTTATATTTTTATTTTCATTACATATTAAAGTATTAGATTCTTCATTCATTAATTATTGATTATTTACTGATTGTTCTTGTTCTATATTTTTTCCTTTTTCTAATTTTATTATCCTCTCTTCTAGTTCTTTTACTTTTGCTTCTAATACTATTACTTTTAAATTCATTAACGGTTCATTTGTATATACTTCTTTTCTTTTCTGAGTTATTATTCCTAATTGTGTCTCTATACAACTTATACATCCTTCTATAAAACATTTATTACATTTAGCTCTTTTATATTTACTTGGATACCATTTACACCAATTACATGGATTACTATCTAATCCTGTATCTTTTTCAAAATTATGTTCACATTTTATTATGTTCATAAAATTAATTTTTAAGTCATCTATGTTTAAATTTTCTATTCCTACTTCATTAATTAATTCTTCTCCTTCTGCATTAGAAGAGTCTTCTTCTTTGTTACTTTCATCTATATCAATGCTTACTATAGAATAAATACTTTCATTGTCTGACATATATTCATCTACATTTAATAATGCTTCATTAAATTCTTCTACTAATTGAGCGTTTCTAGTCTTAGCATTATATTTTTTAGGACAAGTATTTGCTAAATGTTCTATACTTCCACATGTAAAACATTCTAATTTATTTTTGTAATTTCTATCTGTTCTATATTTTCTAACATGTCTATCCCTATTCAAATATGGTTTTCTGGCTGAAGATTTTCTAAGAAAGTATCCTTTTTTATTCTATCTTTTATTATTATATTTATTGTATTTTTTCTTTTTATATTGACTTTTATCATAATTTTGGGTTGTATATATTATGTCTTTACAGAAATTCATTTTATTCTGCTTTAATTGTTTTTGTATTTGTAAATTAGTACATATTTCTTGTAATATTTCCATTATATGTTGTATTCTATGTCCTATTGACCATTTAGCTTGAGGGTTTTGTGCTACTCCTTCTCTTTTAATCCATCTTTCTTCTATTTCTCTTCCTAAGGCTCCTGGTAGTTTGTTAAATAATTTTTTACCTAGGTCTTGGTCAAAGGCATTTCCACTAATTGTACAATAATAGAAATAATCATTTAAAAATTTCTTTATATAATACCAATTACTTATACTTAGTTGTTTTAATTTTACTACTGCATTTCGTTGTAGAGCTACTAATCCACTATTTGGGTCCTCTCCTGTTATTAATGTATGTATTTTATTTATAAATTTATATGGGTTTGGTCCTAAAGATAGTAAATACTGAAATTTTGATGGGAATTCTACTTTATAAGCTTCCCATAAGGCTTTAGTTGATTCTCCTAAGAATGTCTCGAAGTATTTATACATAGTTTCAACATCAGTTTCTGTATAATTTTTTATAAAGTCTGCTACTACTATTCCTTTCCATAAGTCTATTACTGAATTCCATCTTTGTGGATCATGTGCTGCTATATTTAGAATTTTACCTTTACTTCCTCCCTCTTGGAGTGTTATTGGTTCTTTTATAGGCAATCGTTTTCCCATAGGCTTAACCTCTGTTGTTGGAGTTTCTCCTTGTCTATATACCCTTCTTCGTGGTATATTTCCTGTGTTATTATCTGCAGTGTATCCTTGTTCATTTGTTCTTTGAAAAGGACTACTGGAACTTGCTGTTTCCATTAATTCTTTTTGACTTAGTATATATTCTAACTCAAATATTTCACTATCATCATCTTGTATTTGTGTCATTATATTATTACTTTTTTCTAATTTATCTTGTAAATCCTTTTCTAATCTATATCCTTTATTATCAGTTCTTTGTTCACATAATTTAAAATGAGATATTGTTTGTTCTAAATTTAAGTCTTTCAATTTACATCCTTTACATGTAAATAGTTTATTCTTATTGTCTTTACTTATTTCTTTAGCTTTTTCTATAGCTAAATCTACAGCAAAATCTTCTTCTAATATTATTTCCATATTCATTCCTTCTAAAGGCATTTCTTCTACAACACTTTCTTCTTCAAAGTCTTTTTGAGCTTCATAATTATAATCTATAAATATAATTGAAGGTTCTCCCTTCGAATTTGTATATATTAAATGAGCATCTGGTATTAAAGCTTCTTTTTCTTTAAAATCTCAAAAAATGTTTGAAATATATCCGAACTTTGATCAAAATTGTTATAATGATATCGAACTTTGGGAAGAATTTTTTACCAGCTGTACTATTTAATAGTGTATTTCAAAAGTATTTATATGTGTCCACGTGAACATGTTTCTATTTATAATGATGCAATATTTTAAAAAAGCTAATTGTGCTTCTATTTTATTTCAACTTCTTTTATGATATATACTATTCTTAGATAAAATTTGTTCAAGAATATGATTAGTGATTGGTACTTGTAACTTGGAAAACTTTTTTTAAGTTTATGCTAAAAAACAATGGCAAAAGTTAATTTTTATTAAGAAATTAAAAAGCAAATAAGAAGTCTTCTATTTCAAATAAATCATTTGTATTGGTTCATAAAATTAATAACATGCATTATACATAATATATGTGTAACGGTCTGTTCCAATAGTTATGGAGAAGCAAATGGGGAAAAATTTGAGCCAAAACTCTTCTGAGTAATGACTTGAGAATTCTAGACTAGACCAAACTTGAACAAAATGTAAGTGTCACGAACCAGAACGTCGTGATTGATACCACACTACAACTCGGTTGGAAAACCACTACTACCAACCAACCCAAACAATAAATATAAAAATAACGGAAGAAAGTTAAACAACTAAAATAAGTTTCATTACTAGTTAAAGATTTAATAACTAACTAACAATGCAGAAGATAAACCTAGAATCTAAAAGGCAATGTACCAAAACTAGAAACGAGAACCAAATCTAACATGAATTTCGAATGAGCTATAAAACTAACAAAAACAAGTCTAGGTTAGTAAATGGTGAACATAGACTAAAGAGAATTTCCTGGCAGCCCGAACGATGTTTCTTGTCCTTGAACTCGAAGCGAGCATCGATGTCCTAAGCAAGGTCTGTCAACAATCACGTGATAATGCCTTGTACACAACAAAAATAACAGCAAGTTTAGAATCTGTATACAACCATCATGTACTGATCGGACACGTGGCTATCCTACTAGTGTAACATAAATAAACAATTACAACATTATAACATATGCATAAATATCAACATATTCAATACTATCATAATAATCAATATTATAGTTCACATGCTTCATCATATAGTTGGTCCTCACACAGAATCTAAAGTCAAACCGTTAGCATGACAGAATGTGTGAATCTGATCCCATTTTTTATGTTGGAACGTGGAAACTGATCCCAGTTAGCATGCCAAAACGTGGCAATCTAATCTAAGTTAGTGCGTCAAAATGTGGCAGTCGATCCCTATCACACATCACAATAACACATAAAGATCGCACATTCAAGTCATGATTTCATAGCGTCAATATTTATACATCTTATTTCAACATCTATGATCAATATTTCAACATGCACACATATACAAGTATCATAACGAAGCAAAGAAAGTGAATATCATACAATTATAGAATCACAACCATCACCTACCTCGAAACAAGCTTGAAACCGTAGACATCTGGATCCTTGCCTTTCCAGATTTGTTTAGCTTGTTCATGGTCTACAAACAATAATTTTACATACGAGAATCAACAAAGAAACACTAAATTCCCCGTTTACTAAAAAACTATAAACATTAGTTCAAACCCATAACCCCAACTAGTAAAATTAGGGTTAATTCCACCATTGGATTCTTTAAGAATTCTTTCCCCATCAATATTGACCTATTATTAAACGTTCTACGGATCAAAAAATAAATTTGAGGAGTGAAAAGCTTATCTCTAGCTTCAAGAATGGTGCAAAACGAGTTGCAATAGCCCAGGCCACCCGGACAAAGTTGGAGGTAGCGCCAATCTATACGCCACTGGCCCTACATGTTCAAGAATCTCAAAGGGACCAATATAGCGAGGACTCAACTTACCCTCTTAAAAAACCTCATCACCTTCTTTATGGATGATACATTGAGAAAAACATCTTTGCCCATGTCGAATCCCATGTCTCTCACCTTGTGATCCGCATAATTCTTTTGTCTACTCTGCGCGACTAGAAGTTTGGCTTAAATTATCCTCACCTTATCTTAACCGTCCTTCACTAAGTCAACCCCTAAAGGTTTTACATCCCTGTATTCAAATCAACCTATGGGCGATCTACATCCTCTCCCATATAATGCCTAAAATAGTGCCATATCAATGCTCGAGTAATACATATTATTATATGATAACTCACATAGGTGTAGGAACTTATCCCAATGCCCTCCAAAGTCAATTACAAAAGCTCTCAACATGTCCTCTTACACTTGTATAGTTCTTTCTGATTGTCCATCCGTTTGGGGGATGGAAGGTTGTACTAAAAGTGAGTTGTGTGCCCAATTTATCTTAGAACTTTCTCCAAAGCTTTGAAGTGAAAAGGGTACCACGATCTAAAATTATGGAAAGGGGTACACCATGAAACTTCACTATCTCCTTTACATAAATCTTACCCAATTGTTCAGCATTGTAATCCATCCTTACCGAAATTAAATGGGCTGATTTGGTCAGCCTACCAACCACAACCTAAATAAAATGAAATTTCCCCAAAGTCTTGGTAAGGCTAACAAAAAAATCCATGGCTATGCTTTCCCACATTCATTCAGGAATTGACATCTTTTTGAGAAACTCCGCAGGCTTATAATGTTCATACTTCACTTGTTTACAATTCTGACTCTTTGCCACAAACTTCTCAATGTCTTATCTCATACCCTTCCACCATTAAACTCGTTTCAGATCTCTATACATCTTTGTCACGCCCAGTTGAATAGAATAACGCGAGCCATGAGCCTTCGCCAACAACCTTTGGATCAAATCATCAACTCTTGGAACACATATTCTACCCTTATAGTTGAGCACACCATCCGCATCTATAGTGGTTGCTTGAGAGAGATCAATTACAATCTTTGTTTAAGCACATCTAAGTATCCATATTAAAATTGGTTGACCTTGATTTCCTTTATGAACATGGATTTAGCTTCAATACTACCTAACAACCCACCTCTATCATCAATGCCCAACTATACAAGCTTAGAATCTATGGTCTAAATTTCCTAGGCCAAAAGTTGCTTGGTTCCACTCAAGTAAGCTAAAGTACCCATACTTATCGCTTTTTGACTCAAGACATATGCCACAAAATTTGCCTTACCTAGATGGTATTGAATGGTCACATCATAATCGTTGAGTAATTCCATTCATCTATATTGTCTGAAATTCAAATACGTTTGGGTGAAAACATTCTGCAAACTACGATGATTAGTAAATACCTCCCACTTAACTCCATACAAATAATGTCGCCAGATCTTAAGAGTAAATACCACTGCTTCCAACTTCAAATCATGAGTAAGATAATTTCTCTTGTGCAGCTTTAATTGACAGAAGGCATAAGCTATGAAATTCTTATCCTGCATCAACACATCACCCAATAAAAAAAATGTGAGGCATCACAATAGATAAAAAACTCCTTACCCTCAATCGGTAATTCTAGAATAGGTGCGGTGGTCATAAGAGTCTTAAGCCTTTGGAAACACTCCTCACATTTTTTGGTCCATTCAAAATGTACCTGTTTTTTTTTCAAATTAGTCAAGTGAAAAGCAATTGAAGCGAAATTCTTGAAAAAACGATGATAGTATCTAGCAAGTTCCACAAAAATCCCAACTTTCTTCACCGAACTAGGTCAAACCCCTCAACCACTTTAATCTTTTGGGGATCCACCCTTACCCCTTATTTTGACACCACATGCCCAAAAAATGCAACCGACTTCAAACAAAATTCACATGTAGATAATTTTGTGTATAACTTTTGATCTCCAAGAATATCCAAAATAGTACGAAGATGGTTAGCATGCTTTTATTCACCTTTCGTATACACCAAAATGTCATCGATAAAAAGAATCGCAAAAGATTCAAGAAAGGGTTTGAATACTCCATTCATTAAGCTAATGAAAGGTGCAGTCACAAATGACATAACCAAAAATTTATCATGTCTATAACGAGTCCTAAACGCTGTCTTGGGTATATCTGCATGCCTAATCTTCAATAATTGATACTCAGATCTTAAATTAATCTTAGAGAAAATCGTTCCACCTTATAATTTGTGGAAAAATCATCTATCCTAGGCAAATGGTACCTATATAAAATAGTAACCTTATTAAAATGCCTGTAGTCTATCTACATCCTCCTACTACAATCCTTCTTAAAAAATAAAATTGGAGCACCCCATGGGGAGGCACAAGGACGAATAAAACTTTTATTAAGAAACTTTTGGATTTGATCTTTAATCTCTCTAAACTCCGCAAAAGCTATGCAATATGGAAGGATAGAAATGAGGTGCGTACTTGGCTCTAAGTCGATACAAAAATCTATGTCTCTATCCATAGGCATGCTGGGCCAATCATTTAGAAAAACTTTATTATTCGGACTCCATCGAAATAGATCCAATGGATGGAACTTCAATCTCAACATCCTAACATGATCCAAATAAGTTAAAAAATCTTGCTTTACTGATTTACTAGCTCGAATGAAGAACATAATGTTAACTTTCTTAGGCTTGTACACCCCTTCTGAGTTAGTTTTTCCTTTCCCAGAATTTCTATAGTAATAGACTTAGCAAAACAACTAAGAACAATATAATGGGGAGAATATCAAGTCATGCCTAAGATTATGTCAAAGTTAGCCATATCTAAAATTACCAAATCAGCCTCAAAGTTAGCCATATCTAAAATTACCAAATCAGCCTAAGTCTGAAATCCCATAAATAAAACAAGGAAAGAATGATAAACATGGGTGACTATGACTGACTCGCCAACCAGGGTACAAACAACTATAGGTTCATCAAGTATATCACACAACATCTAAAAATCAGAGGCAAATCTCAGAGACAAATAAGAATAGGTGGAATCCAAATAAAATAATACATTAGACGTTCAGTCACAAGTAAGAATAGTACATGTTATCACCGCATCAGCGGCCTCTGCTTTATTCTTGCCTGGAAAGGCATAAATGTGAGCTCTATCATTGACACGAGCTACCTCCCTTGCTGGTTGGATATTATCTCTACCCCCATTACCATTTTCTCTACCTCCATGACCTTTATGATTTCCTCCTCGTCCTATTTGTGGACATGTTGAACCATTATTACCATTTCCTATGGGTACAATTGCTCGAGAAGGTTGCTGTTTGGACTCAAATGAATGCGGTTGAGAGTAGTTCCTTATTATGTATCCAAGTTTCCCACATCTAAAGCAAGAGTGGTCGCTAAATGGTCTGCTGCCCGTCACGTGCCCAACACTTTGATTATCTAAAAAATGATTAGAAGGAGTCCCCCAATAGTTACCGGTAGAGGCGGGCACGGCGGACTGAATTGGCTTGGCTGTGAGGGTAGGTAGACTTGATCCTCTAGCATAGGAGCCTTGAAAATTTTGAGAACTGTTGTCCCTCTTATCCAGATCCCTAGCTTGACCATCTCGCTTCACCCCCTCCACATTCTTGACATAATCAGTCACTTCATTGAAGCTCCTTTATACAAAAATCATGTGTGGAGATGACACATATAGCTCAGAATCAAAACCTCTAAAAGAACTCGGATCCTCTCCTCTTTAGTGGTAACCAATTGCAAAGCATATCTAGATAAAACATTGAACTTGTCTTCTTAAGCAACCACAAACATTCTACACTGTTCTAATGCCATAAACTCATCCTTCTCGTGATCTCTCAAAGTCATAGACACATACTTTTCTATAAACAAGGCCTGATATCGGGTCCAAGTAAGTAGGAGTAATGTAGAGGCTCTACATTCAATATAATATCGCCACCATTTCTTGGCCTCACCTTGAAGTTGGAAAGACACTAACTTAACTCCATATTGGTGAACGATACCCAACATATGCAACCTCTCATAATAATGAAATATGAACTCATAAACATCCTTTTTCTCCGTACAAAGAAATACTGAGCGCTTAAGCTTCAAAAACTTGGTCAACATATCATGCTCATTACCGGTTATCACATAACCCAACAAAGACCGAAAGAAAGAATCATTACCTACCTCTCAAACCGGCTTGGGTACAATGTTAACATTGGGAGGGTTCGTAAGGACTTGATTAGGTGAAATCATCTCTGGACCATCCAACCCTTTCAAACATGACATGATATGTTGAACTAGACCGGATAAAAAGGAGGGATCCTATAGCTTCAACCTTCACTCTCTCCTTATTTTCAAACTCCCTAACATTCTCAAAGTCAACTTCCTATTCTATCTCTTTGTTATGCCCGAGAGGGTTCTAATTTATCAAAACATAGTCATTTGGCATCTCATTCACAACAGACGCTACTCTCACACAACTTCTTCCCCTAGATCTTCTTCTACCTCTGCCTCGACCGTGACTTCTAGCTGCGGGTTCCTCAGCTAGAACATTAGAAAGAGCTCGGGCCTAACACCATTAAAATAGTGTTAACCAAGAGTGAAATAAGTTAGATACAAATTTTAATCTCCAGATACTAATTGGAATCAAATCATAGCATGAAGGAGATAACATAAAATGGAGATTCCCCAAAATGCTATAGCCTCTCGAAGAAAAGTAAATGCGTCCCCATACCATTCTGTGAGACTCTATTAGAACTAATTTCGGTACATAGAGATCAATGAACCTAGGCTCTGATACCTATTTTTTCATGACCCAGACCGCCTTGATTCGCACCCATACTACAAATTAGTGGGAGAACCACTACTAGAAACCAATCCAAGCAATAAATCTAAAAACTAATGCATTTATGTTACAGAAGAAAGTAAAATAATTAAACTAATGTTACTAGTTTAAGATTTAATAACTAACTAACAATGAGAAAGATAAACCTATAATTTGAAAGTCAATGTACCAAAACTAGAAGCAGGAACCAAATCTAACAAGAATTTCTAATGAACTAGATATCTAACTAAAACAAGGTCTACTTCCAAAACTGGTGGACATAGTCTAAAGAGAATTCTATGGAATCCGAACGATGTGGCTCACCCTTGAACTCGAAGCAATCACCGATCTATTAAGCAAGGTCTGTCAACAATCACGTGAAGGTGTCCTGTACTCAACAAAAATAAGAGCAAGTATAGAATCAATACACAACCGCCATGTTCTAGAAGGATCACACAACTTTCCCACTAGTGTAACATAAATAAACAACTACAACATTAGAACAAATACATGAATATCAACATTTTTAATATTATCATAAGAATCAATATCACAACTCACATGCTTTATAATATAATTCTACTTCTCACGGAACCCATAGTCAAACTATTAGCATGCCATAATGTGGCAATCTAATCTCATTTTTATGCCGGAACGTAGCAATCGATCCCAGTTAGCAAGACAAAATGTGACAATCCAATCCAAATTAGTGTGGAAGAATGTGGCAACCGATCCCAATCATAAATCATAATAACACATCAAGATAATATATTTAAGTCACGATTTCATGATATCAATATTCATATATCTTAATTCAAGATCTATGATTAGTATTTCAATATTCATACATATACAGGTATCACAACGAAGAAAAAGAAACATAGAATCTCAACCATTCTCTACCTCGAAATAAGTTTAAAACCCTAGATAACTGGATCCTTCCCTTTTCGGACTAGTTTTGCTTGTTCGTGGTCTAAAAACAAAAATTTTATATATGAGAATCAATAAAGAAATACTAAATTCTTGGGATACTATAAATATTAAACTATACTAAAGCATTCTATGGATCAATAATGATTTTGGGAGTGAAAATCTTACTTCTAGCTTTAAGAATGGTGGAAATGAGTTGGAATAGGCCAAGGGTCCTTTGTTAAATCAGTCAGTCAAAAAGTAAAGAAACAAGGTTTTCTAAGGGTTTTATATATGATTTAAAACTTGCTATCCCGCTACAACAACATCAATCCCACTATAGTAGCATTGCTATAGTGGCACTAATCATGCTGAAGCGACACAAAGTGAACCAATGAGCTTCATGTAATACCCTAAAAATAATCTAGGTTAAACTAGAGATTAACATGTGTTTCATGAGTCGGTAAGGTCTTTTAATGATGAATATAAGTGTTAGGAGTTATCTTGAGGAGTTTCAAAGAGAAACGTCCAGAAACTAGTCCAAGTTAAACTAGTGTATCGTAGTATTTTGTAGGTGATTTTTAGGGTATGGTTTGAGGATAAAATTGCGTATCGATGGTTCCTAAACATAGACTAACATGTAAAGGGTATAAAATTCCAAGATCAACGCCCCAAGGACCATCAAAAGAGTCCTTGAGGAGGACCCAAACATGGGACAATGAAGTTATTGAGACAGCAAGGATTTGAGGTCCATGAAGCATCCCGCCTGCTACACTCAAAGGGAAATTTTTTTTCCTATGATGTGGGGACAACACAAACCATTCTGTATCAAAATTTACCAAAACCAAGAATTGGAAGTGCCTCCGCGATGCGCAGCCATGTCGCAGATTCGGTTTCATCGATTTTAAGTTCAAATTAGAATTGGTTAAATGGTGCTCTCTGTGCATGGGTATTTTGGGTAATTTAGGGGTGATTTAGTGATGGTTATTGAGTCTTCTTAACCCCAAAAATTCACCAATTGAGCCAAATCCCTAACTCAAAAAGAAACCTCTCCATTCATTCTCTCCAAAACCTCCATTGATGAAGCCTTGAAGCTCCAAGGAAGAAAACAAATTTCCCAAGTTTTCTCCATCAATTTCATGGGATTCTCTTCACATAAGGTATGATGTTTTGTACTTGTATTCTCTTATATTCAAGGAGTCAAATTCAAATGTTTTTTTAAAGATGATAAAAAAACATGAAATCTTCTATTTAAACTTCTAGCCACGGATTCTTGCATAAAATGATTTGAAAAAATATTTTATGATAAAACTGATGTTAATTGAATTATTTCAAATAAAAAATTCTTATGAACTCATGCATGGCATGAATTCATATTTTTGGCTTTAACATTGCCGAATTGATCATGAACTGATTTTAGTAAATTCATATGTAGATTGCATTGGGTTGTTGAGGTGTGTATATGTCATGTTAGAATTTTATATATGATTCCTTAATTTGATTATTTTCATATTGTATCAATTTGGATCATTGTATGATTTGATTATTGGTTTGGATTGGTGTGTATGGCTATTGATAAGAGCATTTGTGAATTGAGTTAGTTCGAATGACTAAGGATTGGCGGGTTGGTGTTGGAATGGTGGTATGTGAACCTAATCTCTTCTTTATTGTGTAGTCTCCACATTAAATGTGATGATTGGTATGGTCCACTTTTGGTGGTGATGCTTATGTGGTATAATTGTGAAGAATGTGGTCTTCTTAGCATTACATTATGAATTGTGATGTATCATTTTATAACTAGTATAGCTGATCAATGTAAAGTCTTATGTGGTATATGTGTATGAATGAAGTGAAAGCATGCTGTCTCCTAATTGATTATAAGTGATCATGCTAGACTATGGTGATGTCATTATATGTATATACTAGAAGATGAAGTATGATTTTTCTAATTTACTATATGAGTCTTATAATGTATTATGTTCATGGTTTTATAGGAATGAATAGGGTGACTTGTAGTAGACTTAGTTGTCCTTATGTGCTACTTAAATGTGATTGTACATGTGATAAGATGATGGTGTATGTGTCTTGTCTTGGTATACATATCCTCTACTTGATACATGAAGAACGTGAATATAAACTCTTGACTTAGTAGGGATAAAACACCGTTGTCATGTGTATGTATGTACTATTGAAATAATACCTTGAACATGGTTAAGAAAGTGATTAACTTGGAACCTTCAAACTATAAAGAAGGTTATGATATCCTTGAAGTTGAAAGTTGTAATGGTATCCTTCTTGTGTGAATGATGGACATAGGTGTAGGCTGGATAGAACAACATGAAAGCATCTCTAAGAAATTCATTGAGCTATCATTGTAACCATTGTGTGACCCCAATGGACGAATCCTTGGTAGGGGTGTCATGATTAGGTAATGACTAAAATATGGTAGCTACAGATATATTTCTTATGTGATGAACTTACTCTATGAGAACATGGCTAGCACGAGTGAATATTCTTGGGGTGTGGCTCTACTTGAGTTGAGACTAGAGTACAAAGAAATCCTTGATATTTCTTAACCATGTGCCTACATGGGATGTGTCCTAGTTCTACCCTTGGCAAGTACAAAAACCTCTATCCGAGTAGGGTAGACTCTGTATTCCACGCCTAACTAGTATGGTCAATGTTGGTTAATGTCTATTCTCATCATGTGCGATACATTCTAGTATTGAGGAATTTCTACAAAGTGTAGGTAGTGGAATGGGGCGCTAACGATACATTGCACGAGTAGGCTTTGAAACTGCCAGTATGTGGTTTCCATAGGTCTTCCAAGACTATTATGTTAAATCTCCTAAATGTGAATGTCTTTTAAGTCTCTTAGTGACTATTTATTGACGTAAGTAAATTCATGTAAATGAAAAGGTACTGATCTAGAGTAGCTTTAATGATTGGTTCGGTAGGATTTAATAGGGTATATGGGCGATGTCTTCATGTTTTACTCAGGTTTGTCTTAGAGTAACTTTAGGTAGGAAGTTAATTGATGAAACGGGAACAATCTTGCTTTAGGTAGTGTTGAGGATCACTTAGGTGTGTGTAAAGGGGTTGTATGTGCGACCTCTTCATATATTACTCAAGTGGGTCTTCGGATAACTTTTGGTAGGAGGGTTATATGCTTATATGGTTTCCTAAGTTATGTAAATTCTATAACGTGGATTACTTGGATACTAATTTCTATGGGTGTATGTTGACTTGTAAGAGGTTTCTTATACTTGTTTTATGATGTTTTGTCACCACCCAATCCTATACCGTAGACATGGCCGACACTCAAAGACCATTGCTGATCCCTAAGCAAATCGTCATCCTGGTTGACTACAAGCGGAAGACTAACATATGCATACAGAGGCTGAAACAAATTTAAATCATGAAACTCAGTTACAATGCTTTAACTCAAATTAAACTTTGAATAATCAAATACTTTCCATAAATAAGCAACTTCAGTCTTTAAAACATTTAATAAAATAAATGAATAATAGAGACTCCTTAACTATACTAACTATCTATGAAGCCTCTAACTGATAAAGGTAGAAGTCGGGACAAAACCCACAACCTTCTAATTAAATGGAAAGGTAAATGAAGTCCTCCAAAAAAAGGAGGCTCACCATGTCTAACTCGAACTATGGGGATATATCAACGAAGCTCATGTGGATAATTATGAATACCTATGTTTGCATCATCAAAAGATGCAGGCCAAATGACTTAATACATGAAATATATGAGTATGTAAGAGGAATTCTAAAGTATAACATACACTTGACACTTGAACAAAAGATGGTAACATACTTACCTCATTTCAACTCAAATCAAATCAAGGATAATATACTCAACTCAAGGATTAGATACTAAACTCAAGGATTAGATACTCAACTTCAAAGATGTAATACTTGACTCAATGAAGTACATATTAACTCAAGCTACTCAACTCCTGATACTCAACTGAACTCATTTCAATATAAAGCAATTTAAAACAAGTGCAATGTAAAGAAAAGCTATTTAAAAACATAATGTTAACTCAAGATAATAATATCATAAAAATATATCATGCTTCCTCTCAAGGTATATTGGTGGAAGGCATAAATGAAGTCCAATACCCCCATTCATACTAAGCAGAACCCCTTGAGGAACCATGTAATTTATACTGTGGGAGTTTCTCTAACCGACAACCACCACTTTGAGCCTAAATTGTGATACAATCTCTTTCCCACACTGCCAAGGTTATCCTTTACCTTGAAATCGATATAGGACATCCTCTACCTAGTGGATCCACTACCTACACTTACGTGATCATCCAAAATGTATGAACCTTTAATACACATGTTGGATACATGGTTTACATAGGGACTTGAGTTATCTGAACTCTCATTCCCACATCGTTTCTCAATACTACTCCCAAAACATACTTTTGCTCATACTTTTAATAAAACTTCTTTCCTTTGGGTTGAGATAATGCAGTGAACCCTTTAGCTTTAAAAAAAATTCTTTTGGAATCAAAGTTTCCCTTTTAGTTCAAAACACTTTTGGAAATCTTGGTTTCCTTTTAACTTTAAATGCAAAACATTTATAAACCTCTAGGGAATACTTAGGTTCCCTTATAAATTTAGAGAAATAACTCAACTCTTGCTCTTTACTTAACTTGAAACTTAACTCTTAAGGAATACTTAGTTCCCTTATAACTTTTGAAATCTTTACTCAACTCCTTACTGTTTGCTCAAATTGTAACTTGATCCTTAAAACAAAGTTAAATGATTGCTTAAGACTCATTGGAAAACCTTAAAAACTTACTTTGACTTACTTCTTACTTTTTAAAGTTGACTATTAACTTCTTCAACTTTGATCTTAGCTTCCGTTGAATTGGATTGTGGATTCAAGGATCATGATCTCAGGTGAATAATTTTATGATTTTCAACTTGAAGGGTTAATGACGAATTATGAGCATGAACTACTCAACCCGAGAACTCAAAGATACTTTTCAACTCAAGATTGTTCGCCTTATAGAGTTAATGCAAAAGTTATGGGCTTGGAAAATTCAACTTAATTACTTCATGGGTAACATATGATAATCACATGATTAGGAATCAATCTCAAAGATGGACTAGGAACTCAATACATAAAGGCTTAGAACTTGAAGATACCAATTATTTGAATGTAACGACCTGTTTAGTCGTTTTGAGCAACAAACTTCAATTCTGGAAAAACAGGCTGAGGCGACGGACCAAACGGCGATCCGTCATGGGCACGACGGACCGTCGCAGGGTCTCGTTTCAAAACACTTAGAAAATCTAAAATTGAGTACTGAAAATCGACTCTCTGAACTTCGTGACGGAATGGCAGGACGGACCGTCACAGGCGTGACGGACCGTCACGGAGACTTCAGTGAAAATCCATTCTCTGAACTTTGCGACGACCTGCAGGACGGACCGTCGCAGGCACGACGGCCCGTCACAGGTTGCGCAAATCCCAGGCAGAGTCGGATTTCTGGTGAAGTTTTAAGGGACGTTTTTAGACTATTCTTTCCTTAATTATAAATTTCGTGGGGTTATATTAATAACTAAAATTCTTGAGGGGTTAAAAGAGGTAACCCTAAGTTAATAAGTGGGGTATTATTCCCATCTTTTATTCTTAATTATATACTAATTAGGGTAAAAGAAAGAGGGTTTGAATAAAGAAAATAGAAAGAACAAGAGAGAGAGAGAGAGAATCGAACGAGTAGGGAGAAACAAAGCTTTGGGAAAATTCTTGCTTGATTCAACTCTTCGGTGGAGGTAGGTTAAGGTTATTTTCATGCTATTCGTAGTAAACTCTTAATAGTGAATGATATGTTTTAGTAGTATTGTAAACCCTTCTATATGCTTAATTGTATGGTTGCATGAATGATGTGATTATGTAATTATGAATAAATGAGCATGATGAAGCTATTGAATCCGAAATCTTGAAAAGAAACCCTAATCTACTTTGTTAATGATGATGCCTTGGTATAAAAGAAGGCTTGATGAACGAAAGTGGTGAGATTAGGGGATCGGGTGCCACGTTCCGGTACCAGGATAGAATATGGATCGGGTGTCACGTTCCGACACCAGGATAGAATATGGATCGGATGCCACGTTCCGGTACCAGGATAGAATATGGATCAGGTGTCACGTTCCGACACCAGGATAGAATATGGACCGGGTGCCACGTTCCGGTACCAGGATAGTATATGAGGATCGGAGTGTCACGTTCCGACACCAGGATAGATTATGGATCGGGTGCCACGTTCTGGTACCAGGATAGTATATGAGGATCGGAGTGTCACGTTCCGACACCAGGATAGTATATTGAGGAGCGGAGTGTCACGTACCGACACGAGGGGGATAAAGATAATGAATCTTGAAATATGTTAATATATCCAATCTAATGAACTAAATTCCCAAATGAGTATGATGAGGAGGTGTGAGTCCTCATTGATGTGCTTGGTGTTGTAACCAAGGGTTATGGTAACTGTAAATGCTGCATGCTAAGGATATTAGTGGATTTTATGATATTGCTTAATACATACTGTTTTCTATTTTGAGTTGGCCGATGATATCTACTCAGTACTCGTGTTTTGTACTGACCCCTACTTTTATTATTTCTTCCTGTTTATTTGTGGAGTGCAGCAAACGTGCCGTCATCTTCGACTCAACAGTAACTCAAGCCAGTCTTCGTCACACCGGATCTTCAGGGTGAGCTAACGTTTCTAGCTTGGAATGGATCTTCTCCTTCATGTCTTGATGCCTTGAACTTCCGGCATGGACTAGCTTCTTATGTATTTTTAGCTTCTTAGAAACTCTTAGAATTAGTAGTTTAAAGTAGATGTTCTTGTGATGATGACTTCCAGGTTTTGGGAATAATAGATGTTGAATATTGATAGTTATTGAATTGGTTTTTATTAATGAGTTTAAGTCTTCCGCATTACTTTCTGTTGTTATTACGTTGAAATGTTAAGGTTTAGATTCGTTGGTTCGCTCACATAGGAGGGTAAGTGTGGGTGCCAGTCGCGATCGGATTTGGGTCGTGACAAACTTGGTATCAGAGCATTAGGTTCGTTGGTCTCATCACACAAGAACAGGTCTTGTAGAGTCTTAAGGAACGGTAGGGGGACGCCTTTACTTTTCCTTGAGAGGCTATAAGACTTTAGGAAAATTTCACTCTTTCATTTTTTCTTTCGTGCTACTACTTGAGTCCGATTAGTATCTAGGCGATACGAATTGGTATCTGACCATCTTCACTCTCTTTCGCAGATGGTTAGAACTAGAGCAACGACTACGTCAACACCAACACCGGCCAGACAAGAAACAACTGAGCCAGCCACTGGGGCCGTGGCTCGAGGAAGAACAGCGGCGAGGGGCCGTGGAAGAGGTCGTGGGAGGACGTCCTCTAGGGGAAGAGGACGAACACCTAGCCCATCTGATACTAGGGCTGTGACTCCTCCACCGACTGAGGAAGTAATAAGAGAAGGGGAGGATGGGGAAACTGAACAAGTGTAAAATGAGGAAATGCCACCCCAACCTACCCCAGAGATGATCAATCAGGTTCTGGCTTATCTTAGCGGGTTATCTGATCAAGGTCAGGCACCTCCAGTGTTTTCTGCGCCAACACCTTCGGTTTCAGAAGTACAACATGCGGCTACTATGGCTCCCCGCATGGATGTTCCATTGGACATAGGCCCATTTCCACGTCTAACTACTGGGCCTATAATGACAAATGATCAACATGAACTTTTTAGTAAGTTCTTGAAATTGAAACCTCCGGTCTTCAAGGGTGCTGAATCGGAGGATGCTTATGATTTTCTGGTTGATTGTCACGAGCTACTACACAAGATGGGTATAGTAGAATGGTTTGGCGTGGAGTTTGTGACTTATCAGTTTCAAGGGAACGCCAAAATGTGGTGGCGGTCACATATCGAGTGTCAACCAATAGAGGCACCACCTATGACTTGGGCCTCATTCTCTAGTTTGTTTATGGAGAAGTATATCCCCCGGACTTTGAGGGATCGGAAAAGGGATGAGTTCTTGAGCCTAGAGCAAGGTAGGATGTCGGTTAATGCTTATGAGGCTAAGTTTCGTGCACTATCCAGATATGCCACTCAACTCTGTTTCAGTCCTCAAGAGAGGATTCGCCGGTTTGTGAAGGGGTTGAGGTCAGAATTGCGGATTTCGGCCTTACAGATAGCGGCAACGGCAAAATCCTTCCAAGAAGTGGTAGACTTTGTGATAGAAGTGGAAGGAGTGAAGCCAGACGACTTCACCACAACATCGACATCAAAAAGGTTTCGAAAGGGAGGTGAGTTTAGTGGTTCTTACACTAAAGGACAGGGTTCGGGAAGTTACGCAGTTCGACCCATTCAGTCTTCACTACAGACTGTAGTTGGGGGTCCACCTCCGACCGGTCAACATTTCTCTGAGAGCCCTATGCATGAACCCAGAGAGTGCTATGGATGTGGGGAGATTGGACATATTAAGAGATATTGTCCAAAACAGAGTTACAGACCTCCAAATGTTAGAGGTAGAGGTGGTCATGGCAGAGGCCGATATTCTGGAGGACGTGGTGGTCGAGGAAATGGTGGTCACCAAAACGGCCGAGGTGATGGGCAAACTGGAGCCACTACATCACCACAAGGTAGGGGCAATGGACAGATGAACGATAGGGCCCATTGTTACGCTTTCCCTGGGCGGTCTGAAGCGGAGGCATCTGATGCTGTCATCACAGGTAATCTTTTGGTTTGTGATTGCATGGCTTCTGTATTGTTTGATCCTGGATCCACATTTTCTTATGTATCTTCCTCATTTGCTAATGGTCTAAATTTACATTGTGAATTACTTGATATGCCTATTCGTGTCTCTACTCCGGTGGGTGAGTCTGTGGTAGTTGAAAAGGTATATAGGTCTTGTTTGGTAAACTTTGTGGGGAGCAACACTTATGTAGATTTGGTTATCTTAGAAATGGATGATTTTGATGTGATTCTGGGTATGACTTGGCTTTCTCCGCAATTTGCAATCTTGGATTGTAATGCTAAAACGGTGACGCTAGCCAAGCCTTGGACAGACCCGTTAGTGTGGGAGGGTGACTACACTTCCAATCCGGTACGTATCATCTCCTTTCTTCGTGCTAAGAAAATGGTTAGTAAAGGGTGTTTAGCTTTCTTGGCACATCTCAAGGATGGCACTACCCAAGTACCTTCGATTGAGTTGGTTTCAGTAGTTTGTGAGTTTCTGGATGTGTTCCCTGCAGATCTTCCTGGTATGCCACCGGATAGGGATATTGACTTTTGTATTGATCTTGAACCCGGTACTCGCCCCATTTCTATACCCCTTTATAGAATGGCTCCCGCGGAGTTAAGAGAGTTAAAGGCACAACTTCAAGAGTTATTGAACAAAGGCTTCATTAGACCAAGTGCATCCCCTTGGGTGCTCCGGTTTTGTTTGTAAAGAAGAAGGATGGGAGTTTTCGAATGTATATAGACTACAGACAACTAAACAAGGTAACCATAAAGAACAAGTATCCTCTTCCCCGCATTGATGACTTCTTCGATCAGTTACAAGGTGCTTGTGTCTTCTCTAAGATTGACTTGAGATTCGGTTATCATCAATTGAAAATACGGGCAACGGATGTGCCAAAGACTACTTTTCGAATGAGGTATGGGCATTACGAATTTGTAGTGATGTCCTTTGGTCTTACGAATGCCCCTGCTGCGTTCATGAGCTTGATGAATGGGATTTTAAGCCACATTTGGACCTCTTTGTGATCGTATTTATTAATGATATATTGGTATTCTCAAAGAGCAAGAAGGAACATGAAGAGCATTTGAGAATGGTATTGGAAATGTTAAGGGAGAAAAAGCTTTATGCCAAGTTCTCTAAGTGTGAGTTTTGGCTAGATGCAGTGTCCTTCTTGGGACACATGGTTTCTAAGGATGGAGTGATGGTGGATCCTTCTAAGATTGAGACAGTGAAGAATTGGGTAAGACCTACTAACGTGTCAGAAATAAGGAGCTTTGTTGGGTTAGCTAGCTACTACCGCCGATTCGTCAAGGGATTCTCTTCTATCGCTTCCCAATTGACGAACTTGACTAAGCAGAATGTCCCATTTGTTTAATCGGATGAATGTGAGGAAAGATTTCAGAAGCTCAAGACTTTGTTGACTACCGCACCTATCCTTACCTTGCCAGTAGAGGGTAAGAACTTCATTGTTTATTGTGATGCATCCTATTCTTGTTTGGGTGCAGTACTAATGCAAGAGAAGAGTGTGATTGCTTATGCTTCAAGACAATTAAAAGTGCATGAACGTAACTATCCCACTCATGATTTGGAATTGGCCGCGGTGGTGTTTGCATTAAAACAATGGAGACACTATTTATATAGGGTTAAGTGTGAGATCTATACGGATCATCGTAGCCTTCAGTATGTCTTTACTCAGAAAGAATTGAACTTAAGACAGAGGAGATGGATGGAGTTACTAAAGGACTACGATATCACTATCTTGTATCATCCGGGGAAGGCGAATGTTGTAGCGGATGCTTTAAGTAGGAAGGCGGGAAGCATGGGAAGTCTAGCTCACTTGCAAGCTTCTAGACGCCCATTGGCTAGAGAGGTTCAGACTCTAGCTAATGACTTGATGAGATTAGAAGTAAATGAGAATGGAGGGTTGTTGGCTTCTGTGGAAGCAAGATCTTCCTTTCTTCACAAGATTAAGGGAAGACAGTCTGATGATGAGAAACTGCGCAGAATTCAAGATAAGGTATTGCGAGGAGAGGCTAAGGAAGCACAAATTGATGAGGAAGGTGTTTTGAGGATCAAGTGAAGGGTATGTGTACCCCGCGTCGATGGTTTGATCAACACTATTCTGACAGAGGCTCATAGTTCAAGGTATTCTATACATCCGGGCGCAACCAAGATGTATCGTGACCTAAAGCAACACTTTTGGTGGAGTAGAATGAAGCGTGACATTGTGGATTTTATTGCCAAATGTCCAAACTGTCAACAAGTAAAGTATGAACACCAAAGGCCCGGAGGAACACTTCAGAGAATACCCATTCCGGAATGGAAGTGGGAAAGAATTGCAATGGATTTTGTGGTTGGTCTTCCGAAAACAATGGGTAAGTATGACTCTATTTGGGTGATTGTTGATAGGTTAACTAAATCTGCTCATTTCATTCCGGTCAAGGTGACTTACAATGCAGAAAAGTTAGCCAAACTTTACATCTCGGAAGTGGTGCGATTGCATGGGGTTCCACTATCAATCCTATCAGATAGAGGTACGCATTTTACTTCTAAGTTTTGGAAAACATTCCATGCAGAATTGGGTACTAGGTTGGACCTTAGTACTGCGTTCCATCCCCAGACCGATGGTCAGTCTGAGTGAACGATTCAAGTGTTGGAGGATATGCTTCGTGCGTGTGTGATAGAATTTGGTGGCCATTGGGATAGCTTCTTACCCTTAGCGGAGTTTTCATACAATAATAGTTATCACTCAAGCATTGATATGGCTCCATTTGAAGCATTGTATGGTAGGAGATGTAGGTCTCCCATTGGTTGGTTTGATGCGTTCGAGGTCAGACCTTGGGGTACTGATCTCTTGAGGAATTCGATGGAAAAAGTGAAGTCTATTCAAGAAAAGCTTCTAGCGGCGCAAAGTAGACAAAAAGAATATGCAGATCAAAAGGTTAGAGACTTAGAGTTCATGGAGGGTGAACAAGTCTTGTTGAAAGTTTCACCCATGAAAGGGGTGATGCGGTTTGGAAAAAGGGGTAAAATAAGTCCAAGGTACATTGGACCATTTGAAGTACTTAAGCGAGTAGGAGAGGTGGCTTATGAGTTAGCCTTGCCTCCAGGGCTGTCCGGAGTGCATCCGGTATTCCTTGTGTCTACGTTGAAAAGATACCATGGGGATGGAAACTACATCATCCGTTGGGATTCAGTTTTGCTTGATGAGAACTTGTCTTATGAGGAGGAGCCTGTTGCTATTTTAGATAGAGAAGTTTGCAAGTTGAGGTCAAGATAGATTGCATCCCTCAAGGTGCAATGGAAGAATCGACCCGTTGAAGAAGCCACTTGGGAGAAGGAGGCGGATATGCGAGAAAAATACCCACATCTGTTTATAGATTCAGGTACTCCTTTTCGCCCTTGTTTTCCTTCTTTTGATCGTTCGGGGATGAACGATGGGTAAATTGGTATCTATTGTAACAACCTGTTTAGTCGTTTTGAGCAACAAACTTCAATTCTGGAAAAACAGGCTGAGGCGACGGACCAAACGACGATCCGTCATGGGCACGACGGACCGTCGCAGGGTCTCGTTTCAAAACACTTAGAAAATCTGAAATTGGGTACTGAAAATTGACTCTCTGAACTTCGTGACGGAATGGCAGGACGGACCGTCACAGGCGTGACGGACCGTCACGGAGACTTCAGTGAAAATCCATTCTCTGAACTTTGCGACGACCTGCAGGACGGACCATCGCAGGCACGACAGCCCGTCACAGGTTGCACAAATCCCAGGCAGAGTCGGCTTTCTGGTGAAGTTTTAAGGGACGTTTTTGGACTATTTTTTCCTTAATTATAGATTTCGTGGGGTTATATTAATAACTAAAATTCTTGAGGGGTTAAAAGAGGTAACCCTAAGTTAATTAGTGGGGTATTATTGCCATCTTTTATTCTTAATTATTTACTAATTAGGGTAAAAGAAAGAGGGTTTGAATAAAGAAAATAGAAAGAACAAGAGAGAGAGAGAGAATCGAACGAGAAGGGAGAAACAAAGCTTTGGGAAAATTCTTGCTTGATTCAACTCTTCGGTGGAGGTAGGTTAAGGTTATTTTCATGCTATTCGTAGTAAACTCTTAATAGTGAATGATATGTGTTAGTAGTATTGTAAACCCTTCTATATGCTTAATTGTATGGTTGCATGAATGATGTGATTATGTAATTATGAATAAATGAGCATGATGAAGCTATTGAATCCCAAATCTTGAAAAGAAACCCTAATCTACTTTGTTAATGATAATGCCTTGGTATAAAAGAAGGCTTGATGAACGAAAGTGGTGAGATTAGGGGATCGGGTGCCACGTTCCGGTACCAGGATAGAATATGGATCGGGTGTCACGTTCCGACACCAGGATAGAATATGGATCGGGTGCCACATTCCGGTACCAGGATAGAATATGGATCGGGTGTCACGTTCCGACACCAGGATAGAATATGGATCGGTTGCCACGTTCCGGTACCAGGATAGTATATGAGTATCGAAGTTTCACGTTCCGACACCAGGATAGATTATGGATCGGGTGCCACGTTCCGGTACCAGGATAGTATATGAGGATCGGAGTGTCACGTTCCGACACCAGGATAGTATATTGAGGAGCGGAGTGTCACGTATCGACACGAGGGGGATAAAGATAATGAATCTTGAAATATGTTAATATATCCAATCTAATGAACTAAATTCCCAAATGAGTATGATGAAGAGGTGTGAGTCCTCATTGATATGCTTGGTGTTGTAATCAAGGGTTATGGTAACTGTAAATGCTGCATGCTAAGGATATTAGTGGATTTTATGATATTGCTTAATACATACTGTTTTCTATTTTGAGTTGGCCGATGATATCTACTCAGTACCCGTGTTTTGTACTGACCCCTACTTTTATTGTTTCTTCTAGTTTATTTGTGGAGTGCAGCAAACGTGCCGTCATCTTCGACTCAACAGTAACTCAAGCCAGTCTTCATCACACCGGATCTTCAGGGTGAGCTAACGCTTCTAGCTTGGACTGGATCTTCTCCTTCATGTCTTGATGCCTTGAACTTCCGGCATGGACTAGCTTCCTATGTATTTTTAGCTTCTTAGAAACTCTTAGAATTAGTAGTTTAAAGTAGATGTTCTTGTGATGGTGACTTCCAGGTTTTGGGAATAATAGATGTTGAATATTGATAGTTATTGAATTGGTTTTTATTAATGAGTTTAAGTCTTCCGCATTACTTTCTGTTGTTATTACGTTGAAATGTTAAGGTTTAGATTGGTTGGTTCGCTCACATAGGAGGGTAAGTGTGGGTGCCAATCGCGATCGGATTTGGGTCGTGACATTGAAAGATGCTCAACTTACCAAGTTCATGCGGAATTTTGGGCATTAAACAACTCAACTTGACCCGAAGGTCTAACTAACTATCTAGAACTCATGTATATGACTCTCTCATTCTCTTATATTCTTTCTTCAAAACTTAGTTCAAATCGATAGTAAACCTTCAAAGGATTCTTAATTGAACTCAAATGCTTTCTTGATATCTACTGTTAACTCTCTCTTGAATGTGAATTATGAATTAAAGAGTTATAGTTCATGATATGAAGGATTTATGTTATATTTTAGAGTCATGAATGCATACTCTTCACTTTTATACTCACTTGCTTGAGTCATAAACGAAGTTATTATAAGTTGTGGAAGACTCCTCAAAAGGATTTTCAAAAAATATCTCTCAACTTTACCTTGAATTTGAATAATGAATTCAAGGTTATGATCATGTTAAGACTAATTTTAGGTGTTCAGAAGTAACTTAGATTAGTTAAAATCAAAAAAGAAGTGAAGGTGTACTTTAAACAAATTCAAATGGAGCTACCGGAGGAAAACTCGAATGAGAAGACAACCCTTGGGATATGGGAGGCGTAGATCCCCTACCCTTGATGGACACAAATGGGGTTGGGCGCTCTGGAAGGCCTGTCGTGCCAAGCCCCAACCCAGAATTTCTGCAAGGCACTTTTGCTCGTTTTCTCATCCTAAAACACTTAAATTTGAATGATTTATTCCCAATCACTTGGATTCGATTACTTAAATTAATTAAAATCTAATATACTGTAAGCAACATTAAAATTAGTTAATTTGATCTCAAGAAATCATCAACACTCCAACACAACTAGGATTAAAATGAACTTTCAGAACATATTTCAAGAACTCATCAAGAACTCTAATCTTTAAACTTTAAGCATGAAATTTGCTGAAAATAAATAGATGATTGTCGTGTGGGTGAACTAACCCAACACTATGGAAGCTTACATACCTCTTACAGATTAAACCCAAGGAAAAAATCCGTAAGTAGACTCAAGAACGTTGATGAACGTCTTCATACTTGCCTCTTCTCTCCTCTTTTCTTTTATTGCCCCTTATTGAACTCTCAATGAAAACCTAGGTTCTTATTATGATAATAAAACTAAATCTAAAAGGATTATACCCCTAAAATATGACTAGAAATGAGTTAAATCTGATTGGGTAAGGAAGGGACCAAAATACCCCTCACTATTTTCGGCTAACTTTCCTTAATTGGATAGCATAAGTTCAAAATGTCATGTATCACTCATCCGAACTCGAAATTTTTCAAACTTAGAGGATTTGGAAAGATAATTTATAGATATTTCCAATTTTATCTTGTATCACACCTAACTCATCCTATACTGGGAGTTATTATCGTTTGAAGTTGACCCAAAACACATACTTAGCTCTCTAAAAATTGAAGATTTTTGTTATCCCAATTTAATTATTTTTGGATTTCAAGGATCTAAATATTGTGAAATGGTTTTAAGACTTAAGAAATTTTTAATTCCTTGGTGAAATCTCACTTACTACGATTAATGGTTCGAGTCCTATTCGAAAATATTTCTGGGGTATTACAGATTTTCTCCAACAGAGCATGAAAGAATTTATCACTTAAATGTCTTTTTAACATGTTTTTATTGCATGTCACCATAATTAGTGCATTATAATGTACTAATTACATATTGTCTTAGCTCTAAAGGTGTAGGTGGCAAGTGAGTACTCATTTCAAGTGAAGCTTGTAATTAGCATTCATTCAAGCAAGTTGTGGTATGTACTCAATTGATTTGAGGACATAGTCATTTTTAGCTTTTCTTATTATATGACATTATATTAGACTTTGATATTTTCTACTTAGTTGATGTATAGGTTGTGACCCAAGATAGTCGTGTGTCTATGATGTCTACAAAGATACATAGCCTTTCCTATGTTTTATGTGAAAGAGGTGTCGAAGTATTATTCGATTGTTGTAAAAAGTTTTAATTCCGCATTAATTTTCATACACATATACACAATGACTGATGTCTAAGGTCTTGTACAAGACCTCCGAATGGTCGAGTACGCCGTGTGGTGAATAGAAGTATGCCCTATCTTCTAGGGTTTACTTTGGGTCATGACAAACTTGGTATCAGAGCATAGGTTATGAATTAATCTTTAGTAATTCAAAGTCTCATAAAATTAGTGTATAGTAGAGTCTTTTTCATTGGACTAAGTCGCAAAACATCTATGAGAGTGAGGCTATAAGATGATATAGTTTCTGTTTCTTCACTACTTTTATATCGTAACATTGAGTTAATGTTATAAGTGTCTATTCCTTATATCATCTCCGATGATTATAAGATATGACTACAAGAAGAATGGCCGCATGAAGATTGGAAAAGGAAGGGGTAAATGAGGAAGTTCCTCCCCAAGGTGGACAAATACCACAGGGTGTCCAAGTTCCTCCCCAAGTTGATAAAGTCCCTATTATGGGTGAAGGTAATGATGTTCTGGTAGTTCCCCCGTACATGACTAATGGAGAGATTAGGGAGGCTCTCCTTGACTAAGCCCGAGCCATGATAACTCATGTGAATAAGGGTGTTGAGCCTAGGGTGAATTCTTCGGAGAGTACCATGACCTCTAAGTTGAGGGACTTTGTGAGGATGAATCCTCCTATCTTCTTTGGATCTAAGGTAGGAGAAGATCCCCAAGAGTTCTTGATGGTGTTTACAAGGCGTTGAGTGATATGGGGGTGACTTCTAGGGAAAAGGAAGACTTGGCTTCATACCAATTGTGGGAAGTTGCTCAAGTATGGTACACTCAATGGAAAGATAATAGGCTGGTTGATTCGGATCCATAGAGTGAGAAGGGCTTAAGGAATCCTTCTTAGGAAAGTACTTTTCCTGTGAGAGGAGGTAGGCAAAGGTTGAGGAGTTTTTTAACCTTAGTAAAGGTAGCATGAGTGTGGAAGAGTATTTTTTTTAAGTTCACTCTATTTTCTATGAATGCTCCATCCTTGGTGTCTAACCCTAGCGATGAGAAGAGTAGATTTGTAACCGGCATTGCCGACCTTGTGAAAGAAGACTGTTGTACGACCATGATACATAATGACATGAACTTGTCTAGGCTTATGGTGTATTCACAATCCATTGAAGAGTCCAGACTTAGTAGGATCTCAAGGAATTTGAAGAGGGGTAAGTCCGATGAGCAAAACCAACCTAGGTTTAAGAAAAGGGCTCAAAATTAAGATGGGTTTAGTGATGCTAAGGTAAAGATTGAGAGTGGTAGTGTATAGCCGATACCGGTGGGAGACTTGGTTGTGGTAAGGATGGTCATAAGGTGAGGGATTGTCCTACTAGTGTGTCTAGAGTAAGAGAGGCCAAGAAAGTTCATCCTAATGGTCGAGATGGTTGTGCACCAAAGATGAATCACTTCTATGTTCTGCAAGCTAAGGCAATTCAGGTGAAGATGCTGATAAGTTATAGTTGTGATGTGGTACTTCTAATTGGGGGAGTAAGGTGAATAGTTGGGTTGTGATTTGTTGTCTCTTCTCTTCTATTCTATTCGAGCTTGAGAGTTTGAATGATATAGTAGGATGTTGCATGATTGTTTTGGAGTCTAAATAAAAATGAATTTCATTGTCCTCCATAAATTGTGAAATTTATGAGGTTATGTTTACGATGTAAAATGAATTTATATGGTTTTCACTCTCATATTGTCATGCCTTTACAATAAGTTGCTTAAAAAGTGCATTGTTGAATTATTTAGCATGCATTATAGTAAAGTATTTGAGAATTTTGTTTAAGTGTGCTTTGTAAGGAAGTTGGATTTATTGTGTATAGAAATGATGTATATGACAATTATGATATGTGGAGAAGAAAGTTCCTCCTATGTGAAGTGAAAGATGTAAGTCTTATTGCATGATGAGTTGTAGATGTAGTTTCTACATCCTATATATGTGCATTGTAAATGGTGCGGTATGGCTTTAAGTTGCTAGTCTTGAGTCTTTATCTCTTAATAATGCTGAAAATGTTTTAGTGTCATTTGAGGACGAATGTTGTCCAAGTGGGGGAGAATGTAACACCCTAAAAATGACCCACGTTAAACAAGATCATAACATGTTTTCCATGAGTCGGTAAGGTATTTAAAAGATGAATATAAGTTTTAGAAGTATGTTTGAGGAGTTTGGAAGAGATTGGAAGTGAAACGTCTAAGACGTCCGAAAACTAGTCCAAGTTAAACTACTACATCGTAGTATTTTGTATTGGAGTTTTGGGGTATGGGATGAGGGTGAAATTAACGATAGATTTTCCTAAACATATAGTGAAATTAAAAGAGTTTAAAGGTCCAAGAACGACTCCTTAAGGACCAACCAAAAGGTCCTTGAGGAGGACCCAAACATGGGCCAATGAAATTGCCGAGGCAAACATGATTTGGGGTCCATGGCGCATCCCGCCTGCTACACTGAAAGGGAAATATTTTTCCCTGTGATATACGTCCAACACGAACCATTTTGTCTCAAAAATTTCCAAAACCAAAAATTAAAAGTGCCTCCGCGACGCGCACCTATGTCCCATATTCGGTCGCATAGAATTGGTTAAATGTCGCTATATGTGGAGGGGTCTTTTTAAGTAATTTAATGGTGATTTATGGATGGTTATTGTGAATTTTAAACCCCCAAAAGTCACTAATTAAGCTAAACCCTTAACTAAAAAAGAAACCTCTTCATTCCCTCTCTCCAAAATCTCCATTGATGAAGCTTTGTAGCCCAAGGAAGACGATAGATTTTCCATGTGTTTTATCCATCAATTTCGTAGACGTTTATTCACATAAGGTATGTTGTTTCATCCTTGGATTCTATTAATTCAAGGTGTCAAATTCAAATGGTTTTCAAAGATGATCAAAAACATGAAATCTTTCAGCTTCCATCTATGGGGTTCTTACATGAAATGATTTGAAACAATGTTTTATGATGGAATTGAATGATTTTAAATGAAAATTCCTATGAACCCATGCATGGAATGAATTCCTATTTTGGCTTTAACATGGGTGAATTGATCATGGCTTGATTTTATGAAATTCATATGTGGATTGTATTGGGCTGTTGAAGTGTGTATAGATCATGTTAGAATTGTATATATGATGCCTTAATTTGAGAATTTTCATATTATATCATATTATCATTGTATGGTTTTATTATTGTTTTGAATTAGGTGTATGCTATTGATAATAACCTTTGAAAATTGAATTGGTTGGAATGGCTAAGGATCGAAGGTGTTGATGTTGGAATGGTGGTATATTGACCTAATATCTTCTATATGTGTAGTAGAAGAATTCAATTGTGATTATTGGTATGTTCCACTTTTGGTGTCAGTGCTTATGTGATATAATTGTGAAGAATGTGGCCTTGTCGGCAATACTTTATGAATTGTGATGTATCATGTTATAACTTGTATAAGTGATCAATGTGAAGACTTATGTGGTATATGTGTATGAATGAAGTGAAAGCATGTTGTCTTCTAATTCATTGTAGTGATCATGTTAGACTATGGTGATGTCTTTATATGTGTATACTTGATGATGAAGTATGATTCTTCCTACTTGACTATACAAGTCTATGATGGATTATGTTGATGGTTATGTAGCAGTGAATAGGGTGGCTTGTAGTAGACTAAGTTGTCCCTATGTGCTACTTTAATGTGATTGTAGAAGTGATAAAGTGATTGTCTGTGTGTTTTGTTTTGTTAGACTTATCTCCCTCTACTTGATACATAAAGAACGTGAATATGAACTCTTGACTTAGTAGGCTAAAGCACCTTTGTCTTGTATGTGTATGTATGGTTGAAATATAACCTTGAACATGGTTATGAAATTCATTAACTTGGAACTTTTGAATTAGAAAGAGTGTTATGATATACTTTAAGTTGAAAGTGGTAACGATATCCTTCTTGTGTGAATGATGGACTTAGGGGTAGGCTGGCTGGAACGAAAAAAAACATCTCTAAGAAAGTTGTTAAGTTATCCTTGTAGCCATTGTGTGTCAGCTCTAGTGGACCCATCCTTGGTAGGATTGTAATGATTAGGTAATGACTAAAACATGAAACCTTTTGATATGATTGTTATGTGATTGAACTTACTCTATGAGAACATGACTAGCACTGAATGAATATGTTTGGGGAGTGGCTCTCCTTGAGTTGAAACTAGAGTACAATGAAACCGTTGATATTCCTTAACCATGTGCCTACATAGGATGTGTCCTAGTTCTACCCTTGAAAAATACAATAAGTTCTATTCGAGTAGGGTAGACTCCGTATTCCATGCCTAACTAGTGTGGTCTATGTCGATTAATGTCTATTCTCGTAATGTGAGATGCATTCTATTATTGGAGAAGTTCTACAAAGTGTAGGTAGGGGAATGAGACGGTACTTACACACTACACGAGTAAGCTTTGAAAGTTCTGGTATGTGGTTTGCCTAGGTCTTCCAAGACCATTATGTGAAGTCTCCTAAATGTGAATGTCTCTTAAGTTTCTTATTGACTATTGATTGACTTAACTAAATGCATTTAAATGAAAAGGTACTTATCTAGAGTAGCTTTAAGGACTGCTTAGGTAGGCATGAAGAGGGTGTATGGGCGGTCTCTTCATGTTTTACTTTGGTGAGCCTTAGAGTAACTTTAGGTAGGGAGTCAATTGATGAAATGCGAATAATATTGCTTTAGGTAGTCTTGAGATTATTTAGTTGTGCGTGAATGGGTTGTATTGGCGGCCGCTTCATATATTACTCAAGTGGGTATTAGGATAATCTTTGGTAGGAGGGTTATGTACTTATGTTGTTTCCTAAGTGATGTAAATGCTATAAATGTAGATTACATGGAAGGTGAATTTATATGGTGTATGTTGACTTGTTAGTGGTTTCTTATACTTGTTTTATGAGGTTTTTTTCCTAAAGAGCATGAAAGCATATTATGACTCAAATGCCCCTTTAAAATGGTTTTAAATGCATGTCACCATAATTAGTGCATTCTAATGTACTAATTCCATATATTGTCTTATCTCTAAAGGTGTAGGTGACAAGTGAGGACACATTTGAAGTGAAGTTTTGAATTAGCATCCATTCAAGCAAGTTATGATATGTCCTAAATTGATTTGAGGACATAGTAATGTTTAGCTTTTCTTGTTATAAAACATTGTATTGGACTTTGATATTTCTATTTAGTAGATGTATGGGTTGTGACCAAAGATATTCGTGTGTCTAAGATGGCTACAAAGAGACTTAGCCTTTCTTATGTTTTTCTTTGGAAGAGGTTTTGACGTATTCTTCCATTGTTGTGGGAAGTTTTAATTTCACACTACTTTTTACATACATATATGCAATGAATGATACCTAAGGGCTTGTACAAGACTTCCAAGAGGTCGAGTATGCTGTGTGATGACTTGAAGGATGTGCTATCTTCTAAGGTGTACTTTGGGTCATGACACTTCACCTCAAAAAATCCTAAATCCTTTAATTCCATCTCCTTCTCACCCGCTACAGTGACACCCATCCCGTTGAAGCAGCATCGCTGCAGCGACAAGAATCCAACTACAACGTCACGAAGTGAGGTAGTGAGATAACAAATAATTTCCAATTTCTCCCTTTAACAACATACTCTTAGACCACTGTGCTCAGGAAGTTCCCTTAATGCCAAAGTCAATTTCTTATGATCTACTTATCTAAATTCTATGTCGTAAAGTCGTACGAATTCATTAAGAAAAACTATCTATTCATAAAATCAAATCTAAATTTAATCGAAGTGACTGCTACAAACATTCCCTTCACCTTGATGACTCTAATTTCCTCCAAATTAGGCCTAGGTTGGGAAAATCCTAGTAGTACCAAAAAAAATTTGTGGCCAAATTTCCCCCCATTGGCATTTCTATAATGATGAAGCCCAATTATTACAATAAGTAAGGTGAGGTAAAGGGAATTATGGTAATGGATGGAGAATTCAGTTATGAGTTTTATCACATGATTGGATAGTCAAGACGTTAAGGAGACTGTACCTCTTTATGGAATCGAATTTGGGCGAGTAGAACTCCAGAAACGTATCCTGGCGTGAAAGGGTAGTTTTAGAATGTCAAGATTGGAACGTGTGTTTCAAAATAGGAGCTTGGAGTTCAGATTTTGAGTTCCACAAAAGCGGGGCCCATGATGGTGGGACAGTTGTGACACAAATAAGGGGAAATCCCCAAAAATGTTATTTTTTTACAAAACAATGTTTTAAAAGCTAAGGGACGACCCGAGAAGTTTTTTTATTATATTTTCATGAATTATAGCATTAAAGGTAAGGTAATTACTCTCTTAATATGTTTTTTAATTCTTAAAACTTAGAATCTAGGGTAATTATCATCGGGGAAGGGTTTGGCTTGAAGTTAATGGTGGGAAAAGCCCTACTTGAGCATTAGGATCTTGGGTTTGTCCTTGGGTTGGCAATTTTTTTATAATCCCGGTGAATTAGACCTTGTTTAGTGATTCATTCCCTAATTGCATGTTTTAGATTAACAACGACTAGAAGACTCAGAAAAGGGAAGACTCGCGTGTCTTAGGAGTATTTAGGTTCTAGTTGTTGAATTTTTGCAATGATTATATTAGTTGTTTTGTTCAACCATTAGAGTCTATGGGAAATCCATACTTAGTACATTATTTAAAACTACTTCCATACCTTAAAAAAGTTTAGTTTCTTTAAAAATTAGTCACGGTTTAGTAGTAGTCCTCCTATTGGACGGTTAGCATGTGTGTCAATCACGATAGTAGGGGTCGTGAAAAACATAGTATCAGGGCCCTAGGTTTGTTGATCTCATTGTACCAAAACGAGTCAAGTAGTGTCTTGGGGAACAGTAAAATACATCTGTACTTTTCTTCGAGAGCCTACAAGACTTAACGGAAATCTCTTTATTTCTTTTTTTTTTCATGATATGCCTTGATTCCAATTGGTATTTGGTGATATAAATTGGTATCTAATATCCTTCACTATTCTATCCGTAGATGGTTAATACATAATCTAACAAAGTCAGAACCATAGCTCCCATCAATGAGCTAGCAGAGTAAACCACAACATAAAGTAGAGAAAGAGGAAGGGAAAAGGTCGACGAAGGACAATACCCACCAGGGGTGGAGCCCAGTTGGAAATATTCCTAGGGAAGAGGCACCTATTGCACCCCACGAAGAGGTGGAAGGAAATGTGGAGATCGAAGAGTATACTGATGTAGGCTCTAGGAGAATGCACAGTCTAAGACTACAAGTCTTCCTCACACCAAATGTTATCTAAGCAGATCATGATTTTTTTTAAAATTTTGGTCGGCCCTAGAGTCCTTCCATAGTGAAAGCGTCTCAACATCCGATCAACCACATCATTTGTGCCACTCTTCCAAAGGTGGGTAGAACATCAAGCACTGATTCCTTTTTTCAATCTACTATTGGGTCCTGTTATGGCGGTACTGAATGTGAGATGTTGACTATGTTTGTCAAATTTAAGCCATTGGTGTTCCATGGTTCTTAGCGTGAGAATATCTTCGAGTTCATACCGGATTGCTATGAGAGGTTTCACAATCTAGGTATGGTACACCAACATTTAGTAGGTTTTATGACCTTCAAGTTTCAAGGTGTGTCTAAGTAGTTGTGGATGGACTATGTGGAATGTAGGTTGCTAGTCGTTCCCCAATTAACTTGGGCATAGTTCCATGCTTTGTTTTAGGAGAAGTATCTTCCCCGACCTTGAGGGATCACAAGAAGAGTGAGTTCATAGACTTGGAGCAGGGTGGTATGACTGTAGCTTCTTTTGAGACTAATTCCATTCCTTATCTAGATATGATACACAATTAGTTTCTACAGAGAAGGAGAGGACATCCACAAAATGGGCAAAGAGGAAATCAACGAGGCTATGGAGGTTTGGGGAATAGTTATGCAAGTAGAGAAGCATTACAACTAGGAAATTAGGTTGCGCGTCAAAATGACACAAATTAGTTTTATGCCTTTATGGTCAAGATTGAAGCTGAGACATATTATGTATTTATCACAAGTACTATTCTTGTCAGTGACTGAATTACTATTGTCAAGTTTAATTGGGCTTCTAATTATTCATATGTGTCAGTTCAGTTTGTCTTGGGATTTGATGCAGTGTGTTATGTGCTTGATGCCCCCATCCACGTTCCTACCCCAGTTGAAGATTTTTTCATAGTCACCTATGTATATTGTACTTGTCCTGTCCGATTTTATGGGTTTTCAGACTTGGGCTAATTTGATTATTTTTTTATATGAATGACTTTGGTATAAACTTCGTCATGACTTGGTTGTCCCTTATTATGTTTTTTTAATTATAATGCTAAGTATGTAACTCTAAAGATCTTAGGTAGGGAAAATTTAAATGGTAAGGCGTGTACATGTTTAAGACAACTAAGGTGATATCTTCGATTCGGGCTAAAAAAATATTGGGGCAGGGTGTTTAGATTATGTTGCTCATATTTGGGACATTGTTGTCGAGTCTATCTCTATTAAGTCTATTCCTATAGTGTTTGAATCAAAGAAAGTATTTCGTGCTGATTTGTCTTGTATACCTCCGAATAGGAATATATATTTTTACATTTACTTGGACTCAGGCACCCGCACCATCTCTTTACCTTCTTATCGGATGGCTCCAGTAGAATTGAGAGATATTAAAGTTCAAGTCCATGAGATTATTGAGAAAGGTTTCACCCATACTAGTGCTTCGTCATGGGTTCTCCTATTTTGATTGTTATAAATAAAGATAGTAGTATGAGGTTGAGCATCACTTTTCTCTAAAATTTATCTAAGGTCCAGTTATTATCAGCTAAATATTAGGACTACGGATGTAACTAAAATGAAATTCAGGATCCTCTGTGGGCATTATGAGTTTTTAGTAATGTTGTTTGGGTTGACCAATGCTCTTACATCTTTCATGAGTTTGATGAATGTCGTGTTCAAACCATTGATAGATTCTTTTTTATCATCCTTGTTGATGACCATTTGGTGTAATCGAGAGTAATAAAGAAAATGTTGACCATCTTCGTATTATTTTAGGTGTCCTGGGGGAATAAAAGTTGTATGCCAAATTTTCTAAGTGTGAGTTCTGTCTTACTTTTGTTGCCTTTTAGGGGCATGTGGTTTCAAAGGCAGGGTAAAGATAGATCCCTAAAAGATTGAGGCAGTCAAGAACTGGGTCCGACCTAGTTTTGTGACTGAAGTTAGGAGTTTCTTTGGGCTCGCTATTTACTATCGATGGTTTGTAAAAAAATTTGCTTCTTTCACAATGTATTTGACAAGGTTGACCTAAAAAATGTGTCTTTCGAGTGGACTGACAAGTGTGAAGAGAGCTTCCACAAGCTCCAAGACTCTTCTTACAACATCATGTATTCTTAAACTTCCAGTGAAAGGTAAGGATTTCATTGTTTGTTGTGATGATTCAAATTCGAGTTTGAGTTTGTGTTGATGCACGATAAGGATTTTATACCTTATGCATCGCGGCAGCTGAAGGTGCTTGAGATAAACTACGTCACACATGATTTGGAGTTAGCAGCGTAGTGTTGTCTCTCAAGATCTGGTGGACATTACCTTTATAATGTCAAATGTAAGGTGTTCACTAACCTTTGTAGTATATAACATGTATTCACTTAGAAAGACCTAAATTTGAGACAATGAATGTGGATGGTGTTACTTAAAGATTATGATATTACCATCTAGTATCACTAGGGTAAGGATTATGGGGTGGCAGGCACTTTAAACCCAGAGACGATGAACATGGGTAGTCTCGCTTGCTTGGGCGTGTCTAAGCAACCTTTGTCCAAGGAGATTCAAACCCTTGAGCCTAAGTTCATACTGTTGGGCATCTCTGATAAAAGTGGAGAGTTAGCCAGCATTGATGTTAGTCCCACATTCATGGAGGAGATCAAGTCCAAGTAGTTTGAGGATGAGAGTTAGAATGATCTCAGAAAGAAGATCGTGTCAAGAAAGGCACAAGATGCGATTCTTGATACGAGTGGTGTTATTAATTTTAGGGAATTTTTTTTGCGAGTGGATGACTTCATTTAGATGATGTTGACACAATATATGGTTCGTGGTATTCCATTATTTCGTGTGTGAACAACAAGTACCGATATTTGTGACAAGGAGGAGATATAGATAAGAGAAAAAACTGGCTAAGAGTCGTAGTCTAACTCTAGTTTGGATACACCACCTCTTTTTCATAGCACATACGACAACCCGATACCTACGAGAATTGAGCCTGCCCCCAAGATTGATGTGCCAATAGATGGTGTGTCCCTAGATATTATTATTAGATTTATGGGAATGAAATGATGTTTAATGAGAACAAGAGGATGACCATGATCATGATTGAGGAGCGTAGGGTCTTTAATGGTAGACTCCACACTTCACCATCTACTAGGGTGCTATTTGGAGAAACCTATGTGACTGAATTTCATAGAGTTTCTAGATATATAGCGAGGAAATAGCCAGAGATTTATATTCCACTTATGTTGCCACTATCAGAAATTCCATCTCGAAATGGGCTAAGCTCATAGCTCAGCCTCTACTTCTTTCCATATTAGTAAGGGTTTCACAGTCGACATTTCTGAGGTCAGAATTCATATATGGCCTATCCTATGCTCTACCTATGAATACAACAGAGTATGACAACAACATCATTAAGAGCGGGGCATTCCATAGGGATACCAAGCAGAGAGAAACATTATTGAGGTGGATGACCGCTCACATTACTAAGGATAGAGAGAGTTGACTGGGTACAAACTCTAAGAATAGGCATTAGTAAGCATCATTGAGATTCACTTTGAAGTTTTTCAAGTTGTTGGTTCAGAATAGACTGTCCCCAACTCACGAGTATAATGTGGTTATTGGGACTGGGCAATGGTGCTTGCAACAATATTGACTTTGTCAGCATCATGTTTGTGGATATCCATAAGAGAGCCTTCATGGGCACCACTACCTTGCCCTCCTTGTGCCTTATTTTTCAGCTCTAGATGGATGATTCTGTGCTTGTTTGGAATTGCTCCCGGTTGCTTGAGGCGATGAAGACTCTAGACATCTCCCTCATTAAGAATGATGTCGCATTAGCTACATGTTGAACGGAGCTAGAGGTTGAAGGGAGTCTTTGGGTGATGATCTTATTGGGGGATGTGGAGCATATGGAGGTTGATGACACTGCAATTCCAACCCCTAAAGTGGATGCCACGATCCACTTTTTTTGTCCACCAGTCAAACACTAGCTTCGTTTGATCCACTCCCTCTTAACGGTCCACTACAGTGTATTTAGACTAAGCCCAAAAGATGGGGGAATGTGATGGCCCCTCTATTTCAGCACACGCGGTGATGAATGCAGCAATTGAATAAGAAGTCCAACGTGAGGATGTAGCATTTAATGGACCTAAGATTTAGGTTGTTCGTAAGCACTTGGATTATTTTGAGTTGAGATTCCTAGAGATACTGACCCAAACTATTGATTTGGAAACCTTCCATATGGAGTTCGACAACCTTCATGCTTATGTTGATACCCTCCTAGCCATTCTTGAGACTGAACCAGAGGATACCTTTATAGTGTAGGAGGATGAGTTTGTAATGAGTGCCTTATTTGGTGATTCTATGCCTCCGCAAGATTTTTCCCATCTTACTAGGAAGCGCCAAAACTCCGAGCGCTCTTCTTATACTGAGGAGATTCAACGATTGAAGAACAAGGAGCGCCAGCAACTTGAAGAGGCTCAGATGGCATCCATACTTCTTGAAGAGATGAAACAATATTGGGTCCGAGAGATAGGCGTTGACCCATAATGAAGTTAAAGCACTACTCAAGGTGCTACCTTTGTTGGTGAAGTGCTACTGATTGAGTCCTTAGTGTTGATCCATGGGGCTCTGGGAAAATGGAACCACCCGCTTCTTAAGAGGTCTTGAGAGTATTTGCGCCATATGTTTGCTTCATCGTATGCTTTAGTTTTTTATTATTGTGCATTGAGGGCAATCACACCTTCTTTTTTTGGTGGTGGGGTAAATGGGTCAAGAGTGATAGGTTGAAGTTTGAGTAATCCAACTCGTAATCCTCTTTTGAGGTTTTCATGCCTGTGTTCTTTTCCCTAAATGACTAGTTACTTTATGTTAAACCAACATGTAGATGAATGTATGTGTAGAAGTAAGAAAAAATTAATGCATGATGGCATAAGGAGCACCAAGTTTATACCCATCCAAAAGTTTTTAAATGTGTTTTTAAATGTGCTAAATCTATAGGCTTGTTGAATTGAATATGTTGAATCTCAATATGACATGATAAGGAACCGATTTGACCTCATAACTTAAGCTAAAACATGATCATACGCCCTTGACATAGGAAAAAAGCCTAAAATGATCCAAATAAGAGATACAAATTGTTCCTTTTGATCCAAATATTTGAGAGTACTATAGACCACTTCTTTAAATCAATCTCACTCACCTTCCCTAAAATTATTGTTTTGGCCCTTGTCCCTTCTTTGATATGTGCACCTTGACAAAGGCAAAAAGCCTAAGTTGAGGGTGGATAATTCAAATATATTTCAATCATAGCACTAGTCTAACATCGGATATTGTGAACCTCAATCAATCCAAAATGTATAAGTTGAAGGTAGCTATGAAAGAGTAAATTAAAGTAAAAGCGTATGAAAAGAGTTTTGTGTAGAAGGAAAAAAAGATGTGACTGAAATAAAAATAAAAAAAGATGGAAGATAAAAGATTTGTAGGAAAAAAAAAGGAAAAGAAAATGAAGAAAAGTGAAATATGTGATCTATAAAGTCAAGAGTTGCATCTGTGTTGCAAAGAGTAAATGGAAAGAGCTGAAAATAAAAATTATGTCAAGAATTGGTTGAAAAAAGAGGTAAAAATTCAAAATTCACTAAAAGGTGCCAAATAAATCCTACCTGACCCTGAACCTAAATTACAAGATAAGGCAGCCCTATAGTGATCCTACTGACTAGTTTTGAGAACCTATGCAATGAAAATAAGGGCAAACTATGGTATTGAGCACCAACTGTACATGAAGTCACTTCTGAGTGTGATATTTAAATGAATACTTAAACACAAAATTAATATATATTTTGTAAAAAAGATATTTATTTTGAAGTGAGGGCACTAGTTACATTGTTGGAGAATTGGTACTTTGGTGATTTTGAATAGTGTATGTTGTGGTGTCGATTGGCCAAGCTATGTCATTTTCTGATCCACATGAGTTAGCTTGATTAAAATACCTGCCCTAAAATGATGGAATTGATTTATAAATCCATGTGATTGCTTAATATTTTATTGTGTGCTTCTACATAAGTATCGTTTAGAGTTTTAGTGTGTCGCTTAAGACAAACAACAAGTTTAAGTTGAGGGTGTTGATATACCGTGAGTTTACAGTATTAGCTATGTGTTTCATTTAGAGTTTGAGTTCACCTAGTGATATGTTGTATTAGAATTAATGTTTTATGTATGATGTTTGCAAGAAAAAAGGCTTGGACGTGGTTGATGAAGACGTGAGATAAAAAGTGAAGAAGTGGCCACCAATAGATCTACCCACGAGCCGTAGGTCCAAGGACGGGCATTGGATGGTCATACGTAGGTTCTGGTATGATGATACGAGTTTCAATAATTAGTCCACAGAGTACCAAGACGGACCGTAGAGCAGTCCACAGATTGTGGGTGAGGTATCGTAAGGGGAACATTCGTAAAGTCTGACAAGTGTGGAACCACGGAGCAAGGCAAAGGGTTTTAGGTTAAAACATGTTCCGTCCTACACATCCGTAAAGAAGGATTTGAAAGTTGAAGGTTCCAGTACCTGATGAACTTATCCAGGTGTTGAGCCACGCAAGAGACCCATGGACCATGGGTCAAAACGTTTATTTAAACCGCATCTAGAGGGCTTATTTCCTGATTTTCTTTCCCGTTGATTTAGGACTTGTTTCCTATAAATAGGAGTTGTAAACCTCGTGTTTAGGGTTATACATTATTGTAAGGTTTTATTCTTTGTGGAAGTAATTTGAAAAATATTAGCAATTAATTTTCTGAAATTCGTTTTATGCAACTTTAACTTACAATCTCAATTAAAGATTTTAGGTTCTCATTAATTCTTCTTGATAGTTCATGAATTCTTTTGACCCAACTATGAATTGTGTTCTTTCAAGCATAAATATCTAAATCCAATACTAGGGTTGTGAGAATCATGAGCAATTAACATAATATGAATAATAATGAAGTAACTCTTGAATAGTGTTTATTCATGTATTGTTAGTTATTTCTCTTAGAAATCTCTTTAACAGTGCGCAACGTTAGGAACCACCTCTTCCCTACTTTACAGGCCATCGAGGTAGTAAATGATAAAGAATTAGAAACAGAGATTTAGTGGATGCTATCTAGTAGTCTAATGTCAACTGGAGTGAGGGTGAAAACTAAGTTATACATTGATGTGATGACTAATCTGAGGTAAAACATAAGGTTTAGTAAGAAATCCACCCATAGCCGGACAAAGGTACGAGGTGAAATTCCCTACGTGGAGGACTTAAAACTTAGGGATACATAACTTACCAACTTTACATCTAAAACAATAGGAAAGGATTACTATTATTAGGATTACCACGTTACGAGCCTTTGTTGAACACATATGCCCTAATTCTTTATCACATCGGTACAACTAAGTTGAATCTTGTTTACTTGATATTGAAGCATAGTAATTTTTTACTTCATTAAACCCCCCTCCCCCCTTGTTTGGTTTCCTTGGAAATTCATTGACTAACCGAATATAATTGATATTTAAGTCTAGACCATATTCCTCTTGAAATCGATCCTAAACTGCAAGTTGGGTTCTTTATTTGACAGTGATTGCTTATAATTAATTAGGATAGTGTAATATAATTTTATCAGTTACATGTAATTATCTTTGACTTTTATTTTGTCATTGATCCTACTTAGTCAAAAATAGAAAAAAATTATTTAAGGTGCATTAACTACTAAGTAAATGTAGATGTGTTGGGTAGGTAGATACCCCTTTATGTTTCTCTATATATTTGTGAAATTTGGTCATTTTTGTTTATCCTGGCCTTTGGTTTATAATGTCTTCACCACTAAAACGTTTCTTTTGTTCATGTACTCCTCCATAAGCCAACCTCCTCTTTGGATATATTTTTTCCTCTTTGCTTTTAGCAGAGCAACATTACTTTATTGTATGTTCATTTTTATTTTTTGTATTTAACTAGATACCATTATATATAGATCTAAAATGGAGGATGATAGTTGGGATATAGGTGCGGTCGTTAGAAGCTGTAATTTTAATAGACCTGACAATGTTGTAGCTCCTGAATTAGACTTTGAGACTCATCTAAATAACATTTTGAATTCTTTTGATGCACTTTTAGATCCAGAGATGACTATTTTTAATGGCTCTTCTGAAACTTTCTCTTTAGATTTCCAAACTGCTCACCAGGAAAAACCAGATGCGATCGTAACAAGTTTTGATATTAATAGAGTTTACAATGTCGTAGCTCCTAACTTAGAGTTTGAGACTTATCTAAATAATATTTTGAATTCTTTTGATGCACTTTTAGCTCCTGACATGACTATTTTTAACGGCTTATCTGAAATTTTCTCTTTAGATTTCCAAACCGCTCACCAAGAAAAACTAGATGATCAGATCACGATAAACCAAAGTTGTAACCAACAGTTATACTTAGATATGATTCAACAATCTCAATTTATCCAACAAAGCTCTTTTCCTCCATTATCAACAATAGTAGCTTGTGTACCACCAACAACTACAACACCAAAAGAATGCATTGATCTACAACAACAACTCGATATAGGGGCTAACATTTATCCTAATTTAACTAATGTCATGAAGACCCCTTTGATACAAACTACAACAAGGTAATCACCTTTTCGTTACATTTTATGTATATATGTTCAAATTTTTAGTATTAGTACTTTTGATATGAAATCAGGAAAAACCAATCGATAAGGATTACCTACGAATTATTGCAAGAGGAACTCACAAATGATATATGGACATGGCGCAAGTACGGTCAGAAACATATCAAAGATTCACCATTTCCTAGGTTTTCTCTATTCACTATTTTTTCATATCATAAAATTTTCTGTTCTCTTCCGTTCTCAATTTTCATTAGAATAAGTCATCAAATTATTAATGGTATATACACATGCAATATTTGACAAAACCTAATTATTATTATGTTTGTATGACATAATAGGAATTACTATAAGTGCAGCACATCAAAACTCTGCAAAGCAAAGAAAAAAATTGAGAAAAGCCCAAGGGATGAGAAAATTTTCTTGGTGTCCTATTCCGATGAACATAACCATGATCCACCCATGAACCATAAAAAGCATGCTAGTTGCAACAGCAGTTATGAATTAAAGCTTCCAAAAGGAATTAACATTGTGCCCAAAACATCAACCTTGAGTGCATCAAACTCTTCATCCAAGTGTGTTAGGCATTCAAGTGATGTTGCTTCTTCAATTATCACAACAATGCCTCCACTTGAAATCAGGAGAGAAAAAAATGATTGTTGTGATTGTGGAGGACAAATGTGATGGTAAAGAAGAGGTGGACATGAATGAAGATATTCTCATGGATTTTGTATAGCTCGAAGGAGTTTGTTCTTCTACCTAATAGTATGAAAATGACAAGAGGATTTGATGTTTCTCCCCTCCCTACAAACTCTTTATCCTGATAAATGTGGTATTTTAGTCTTGTTTCTATCGGTTATTTTATTGTAAGAATTCAAAAGGTATATATTTGTACTTTTCTATGCTTAACCATTTACATCATAGAAAAATGGATATTTTTCAGTTTCTTTATTTTCTTCTGTTCTTCCATGAAGGAATCTTGTCCTGTTATAAGTTCTGGTTCATTTTGTTAAATAGTTCTCTCTTTAAGAAACATTATTTGATTTAATTTTAAATTTAATTATATAGACTAGTAAATTATCATAGTTCGATTTAAGAAGTTTTACATACATGATAAAATTTATGTTGTAGTCTTTTTCAAACTTTCATTTAGTTTTACGACATTTTCTTAAATGAAGATCTCTTGTAAAACGAACATAAAATTATATATATATATATATATATATTATATATATATATATATATTATATATATATATATATATATATGAGTTGTAACTATGTGTTTTGATGAAATGCATGTGCCAAGAAGAAAAATAAGGAGGAGGAGGACGAAAAAGTTTCAAAAATTGTAGTTTAAAATTTTGAGTAAATCCATCTTTTTATAAAACACAAATGTAGCGTATGAGAAGATTATTATGTCTTATCTTAAAAAAGTTGCAACCCTTTAGAAAAGTCACAACCCTTCAAAAAGTTTAGTACTCGTCGAAAAGTCATAAATCTTTGAAGAAGTCACAGTCCTTCGTAAAAGTCACAACTTTTAAGAAAAGTTTCAACTCTATAAAAAAGTCACTATCCTCCGAAAAGGTCACAACTCATCACAATAGTCATAACTCTTTGAAAATATCACAACAAAAGGTGTATGCTTTTAATATTAAATAATATAAATAAATAAATATAGTACAATATAAAATATAGAAGATATATTTAATTTGATATTTTAAGTTCAGGGGTATTATAATAACTAACATTTAAGTTAGGTAGTTCATTCTATATTAAACTAAATAAAAACAAATGTACCAAAAATAAATCTGAAACGGAAGAGTATTTATCTTGTTTAAACTCATTAAATAATTTGTTGATCAAATCATTTTTCTCCAATAGTTTGAGATTTTCATAGCTTAAGCACCAACTTGTTGTTTGTGCAACCGAAAATTATTGAACTACTTGCAAGTAGAAGTTATTGTTCAAGTACATTATGGCTATGGAAATGAGTAGATATTAATTATCTAAAAAATCTTCTCATTTGAACTTGAGTTATTTCATTCTCTTTGTTGCATCATTTTCATTGATTTGTGTAATTTACCCACAAAAAATATTGTTGCATGATTGAACTACTCTTAGAATCTTCAATAATATAAAACTTGCAAAATTCGTAGTTTAAAAGTGTGTGAAAAGACCCTTTATTTTAGATAACAAGGGATAATATAAAAAGATATTTATTATGTCTTATCACATAAGTCACAACCATTTAGAAAAATTATATTTTTTCAAAAATATCATAACTCATGAAAAAAGTCACAACTCTAAAAAAAATAATCCTTCGAGAAAGTCACAACCTATTAGTGTGAAAAAGGTAAAACGTTTTAATATAATCTAGAACAATTAAATAAATATAATATAAAATATATACTAAACTGACTGTTTAAAGTTAAGGGTATTATATTAATTAAACATTCAAGTTAGGAAGTTCATGTTTTTAAGGTAGTATTAAATTAAGGTCTAACCCATCGGTAACCCCCTAAACTTGACAACACTTTTCATTTAGATACTTTAAGTAGGATTTTTTCATTTTAGACACCTCATGTCAGGCTTCGTTGTGTCATTTTAACACTTTTAGATGACATGGTAAAGTAAGTGTTATACACTCGCTATTAACGCGTGAAAGACTTATCTAGTGTATTTTATTTTATTTTTTTCTCTTCTTTATCATCTTATAGCCACTATCTTTTCCACTATTTCTCAAAGGTTAAAGTACTTCAATGGAGGTTACATCTTAAATATTTTGTTATAATAATTTCAATTTCAATTTTTATTTTGCACTACAAACACAGATAGCCCAAAAAAGAAAAAAGAAATTGAACCCATATCACCAACACCCCTAATCATATAAAGTTAACTCCCAATAATCCTAATATAGGACCAAACGAAATTTATTTTTTACTATGTAAATGTTAATATCACTAATCTTGTGCCCTAATTCAACTACAAATATCACAAAATTAGAGAGAAAAGGTTGCAATCTTAAAATATAAACCATTATTGTTATAGATTTGCAGCTTTTATCCCTAAATCAAATGGAGAAATGGTAGGGTGGTTGAAATGAATTGGGATTATTGTAGAAAAAAACATGAAAAAAATGAATAAAATTGTGAAGAAGGTTGTGAGGGTGTGGGTGTGGGTGTGGGTGTGATAGAAAAGTTAATGAAAATGAAGGAATATGATAGAGTAGATTGTGTGGGTGTGAATTTATGACTAAAAGATAAATGTAAAAAATAATAAAAATGGAGCAACAAAATGGAGAATATGGATGGGAAAGTTGTGGGGGTTTACATTTTTATTTAAATTTTGTAAGGATTTTATTTAATTTATAGGGATTAAGAGACCACATGTAATTTATTCATTGATTACTTTTTGATGTATTTTAATTCTTATTTTTTTCTCTTTAATATATTATACTTTTAATAAGTTGGCATGATATAAATGGGCATCCGATCCACGTGGACGTGCTTGGTTAACATGCACTTGAAGTCAACATGTGCTATTGAAAAAAGTGTCAAAATGACACAATGTAATCTGACATGAGGTGTCTAAAATGAATAATGTCTAGTTAAAGTGTTTAAGTGAAAATTGTTGCGAAGTTTAGGGGGCCACCGATGAATTAGACATTAAATTAATTTTGACGCATGTGTGTTGCATTTGAATATCACACCATGTAGCACAGTACTTTTGAAAATAATGTGAATATTATTAGATAAGAAATTAAGTAAACAATAATAAAATAAATAATAAAGTATAAGTTCCTAAGAATAGTGGTTGCAATTTTTTTATGATTACTACTGAATGTTAGTCAATCATAAAATCTCTTAGTTACACCTTTAAATTGTAACATCCCGATAATTTCTAAGTTAATACTCGCACTGTTCTTTATATGTTAATAGGATTGTACCGAGTGATTATTATTTTTTCCTAGGTGTTATGATCAATTCTTGAGTGCGGGAATGATGTTGGATATGAATAAAGGTAATTAGATTCCCATAGAACAAACTTAAATTGAATGTGTTCTAACTGATTGAGTTTCAATATGAGATTTTGCTTTGATCAACTTCAAACAATCCTAAGTCTTAACATATAATGTATTAGGTGGCCTATTACCAATTAAATTAAATACTTTGAGTTGTCTTTCCAATGCCGCCATGTTTGCTTCATTTCACGCTTGGACTTAAAAGATATGATTGTTTAAGTGAAGTCTTCTTTTTAAGGCACCTAAATTATTTTTAAGAGTGTATTTTGGTTTTTCCCCATCCCTCATAATCCTAAGTCACGTTTTTCTTTATCCAATTAAAGGTCTGCGCTGCGTTAAAATGATCACATTCTTTAATACCTAGAGGAATAGAGTAAGGTTTCAAGAGCAGTAAAGGCTTGGGTTAAGGAGTAGTTCAAGTTTCCATCGATTTCACCAAGAACATTTGTTCTTTCCAGATATGTATGGATTCTCATAGTACTGGAGTTTTTCATCCAAATGCTCTATATACCAATATAGTCAAGAAATTGTTATATCTAAAGGATTCATTCGTTGCTATTGATATTGAGTTCAATTCTTTAGTGATGAAAGTTTTAATTCTTTTGTTTTATGAATCTTTGGTAGAGTTATGTTTCCAAAAGAATTGTAAAAGTTATCATATATTCTTATTGGATTTGAGATCAAGAAGATTTTAGGAGATATGTTTTCCAATTCTAAACTAGTTGGGGTCCTAATTTTAGCTTGAAAATTCGTTGGGTTGCTGGGGCAAGTGTATGGGGTAGCGCGACATGAAGGCGCTAGAGAGGGTCCCAAGAAATTTACGTCATGACTTCAAGCTCAACAGTGTGCCCCAAACCTGGGGCTGAAGTTTTGTGCGTGGAATCTCGCGCCAGCAGTCGTCAAGGTTCGCCTTGGTGATCCTTTCCGCATTTTACTAGCTAGGTTTCCCTTCTATGTAATTGCTCCTATAGGATCTATTTACCTTTAAGTATTCCTACATGTTCTGATCACGTGTATTAATGCACATTAAAATTAAAGTGAGTTTAAGAGAATTTATTTAGTTGATTTTGAATCTGTGAGTTACTTATTCTTTTTTAAATTATATTCCTATTTATCGAAGTGTTATATGTTATGTATTAAGATTTTTGAGTTAATTCGTTCATGTCTATATTTCGGAATGAACCCTATGAATTTAGTATTCTTTAGATGAGTAGTACTCTTGAATTCTAAGTATCAATTTTCTATATTATTATTGATATCGTTAGATTGATTCATTCATGTCTATATTTCATCATGAACCATATCTTAAATTGTGACTATTGATAATCTTCTAAAGTCAACATTTTGTTTATATGGAGTTTGATAAAGAGTATAAGGGAACTAACTAGTTCTCATATATTTCATTTTTACATTGAAAAAAGAATTATAATTCATGAATTGTATGACATTTGAGTTTGTCATCAATGTATAGGCAGTATACTATATAGATATGCTATCAATGTAAGTTCTCGAGTCATCAATAATCATATTACAATAACTTTTTATTTTTCACTCATTTTTTAGAAAGTAAAGCAGAGTTGATGTCACGCCCTCATCATAGGCTCTAAGTGGGACTAGCACTCGAGAACCATTACTGAATCCAAACAAACCCTAGGACTAACTTTATTACTCAGTAGAAGACTTAAACACAAGAAATATATCTCATGCAATAACTTAAGAAATAACATCTTAGCAAAAATGGCAACTCAAGTCTTAAACGTATACAACTAAAATGAATAAGACTAAATAACTATAATTATCTTCCTATGAAGCCTCTAAAATAAAGAAGGATGTCGGGACAAGACCCTCGATCATTTTAACAACTCAAAGTACAAAGCAATGTAAAAAGAAGCCATTTGGAAAGCAATGAGGTTCAGAAACCAACTCTGAGTGCTCAACCTAATCAATGAGGCGTTGAATGTTGATTCTGGTAAGCAGTTTCAGCACCATAAGATGATGAAGGCCAAGTTGCATCAGTACATTGAATTTATGAATATCCGAATTGGAATTCTAAACATAACATAGGTTTTAAAAGAGTATGAAAGAAACATTTACCTTGGATTTACTCAACTCATGGATAACTCAACTCAATATAAAGCAATAAAACACATGCAATATATAGAAAGTTTTTAAAACAATAGAGAGCTACTTGATTTTCTTCGATCATATACTAGTGTACAGTCCCTCTATGAGTAATCATTTGAATCACTTGGAGTTGAACTTCAGGCTTTGGCAGCACAACAATTTGTATGTTAAACTCAACAAGTGTTCTTTTACACAACCTATTACTTGGGACACATTATCTCTTCTAAATGAATGGTTGCGGATATTATGAAGGTTGAGGCTATATAAACTTTCCCTTAACCTAAGACATTGAAGGCACTTACGGGATTTTTTTGGACTCTTAGAGTATTACTAAAGGTTTACTATCGTGTTATTGCAATCCCTTTGAATGACTTGTTGAAGACAAATGCTTTTAGATGGTCAAAGGAGGCTTCAATAACCTTCTAGGAGTTGAAGGAAGTTGTAAGTTCCCCTCTTGTTCAAGCTTTATCTAACTTTGATTCGAAGTTCCTCATTGAAGCTGATACGTGTTCATTGGGGTAAGGGTTGTCTTGATTCAACTGGGTTATCCTTTGGCATTTATGAGCAAAGCCTTGGGGACAAAACACTCTTCTCTTTCTATATATGAGAACGGGAAATTGGCAATTGTGTTTGCAGTGCATAAATAGAGACCATTCTTGATTTGTAGGCATTTTACTATCAAGAGGTAAAATGCCTGATAGAAACGTTAATTCATTTTAATGATAGACAATAAGCGCAAAGAACAGTAGCAAATGTACGCAGCAAAGAAGTCAAGCTAGAGTCCAAGATCAAGTAAAATAGAGTTATTTGTCAAAGCCAAAATAATATATTAAAGGTACAAGTTAATAAAAATAAGGAAAACCTTAAATATATTATTAAGGAAGGAAGTTGTGTATAATAAGGATTCCAAATTAAAAAAAGAATCCTTATTTAAATATAACTTTCTTACCTTATTAGTAAGGATTGTGCAAGGCAAAAACTCCATAAGAAGGATACGAGGCAGAGGAAAACAAGATGACTTCACACAGAGAACAAGAGAGAATTATTCATCAAACTGAGGTCTTCAAGATTGATAGGATTGCTACGGTCAAAACATTCTTGAGTGAGAAGGTTTTTATTGTTTAGAACTATTTGTCTTGTTTTTGTTCTTAATTATAGTTTACAGTTTATTGTACAAAGGGTGGGTTTGGCTCTTTGTAGGGTTGGGTGTTAGCAAGAGTTGTAACAAAAGGTGGGTTTGGCCTTTTGTAGAGATCGATTGGAGTCAATCGGGGGATTAGTAGAGATAAGACTTTTGATTATTGAGTTGTAATCACAAAATCTTATAGTTGAATTAATAAAACGAGGTTTTTCCTTCCTTGAGTGAGGAAGGTTTTAATTCAATAAGTGTTTGTGTCTTTACTCTGTCTTTACTTAAAAGCAACTTACACGCACCTAGTTTGTGTTCTGGGGTTTTCGTTAAAAGATTCACACCTTGAAAAGACTCAATGGCAGCACCACCTACCCCACAAGAGAGAGCTACACAAACACGACCACCAGTGTTCAATGGCAAATATTATGGATGGTGGAAAAATCGTATGATGGACCATCTTATTGGTGAAAACCCTGATGTATGGGGAGTAATTCTAGATGGCCCAACCATACCTATGAAAACAGCAACTGATGGAATCACCAAAATCCCAAAAGAAAGAAAGGAATGGAATGTTAAAGACAAGCTTGTAATTCCAAACAATGCCAAAGCCAAGAAAATTCTGATATGTGGCATAGGACAAGACGAATATAATCGAATCTCGTCATGTCAAGATGCCAAAGCCATATGGGAAACACTGCAAACAGCTCATGAGGGAACAACGCAAGTCATGAAGTCTAAAATTGATAACTTGAACAGGCAATATGAGCTGTTCAGGATGGCAGAAGGAGAGACTATTCAAGACATGCACACCAGGTTCACCTCCATCATCAATGAGATGTACTCTTTAAGAGAGATAGTGCCTAACGGAAAAGCAGTAAGGAAACTCTTGAGTGTCCTTCCTGAAACTTGGGATAGCAAAGTCGACGCTATCACTGAAGCCCGCGACCTAGACTCACTGGGAATGGATGAGTTAATTGGTAATCTCATAACATACGAACTCAAGAAAAACCAAGAAAAGGAAATTGGAGGAAAAAGAAAGGAAAGGAACCTGGTTCTAAAGGCTACTGCATCAGATGATTTTGATGATGAAAATATCGCCCTCATTACTAAAAGGTTCACTAGAATGCTAAAGAGAGGGCAGACCTTTCAAAAGAAAGCTTTTAAAAAAAAATCTGAAAACACTAAAGACTAGGTTTGTCATAAGTGTGGGAGTCCAGATCAATTCATAAAATTCTGTCCACTTTGGGCTGTAGAGAAGAAAAAGGTAAACTTTGAAAGGTAAAGACATCAAAAAGGATAAGTTTGTTCCCTCAAATAGAAGAATGACAACTCAAGAGGCAGACATGACAATGAAGAGGGCTTTTGCAGCAATTGGGAATTCATCTGATGAAGAGTTTGAGGGTGATGAGACAGAAAAACAGTCTCTTCTTGCACTAGAACAAGAAGATGATTATGACTTTCTTTCCCTTGTAGCAGTGGAAACCAAGGAAGAAAGGGAAACCTGCAGATCATAAGAATCCATACTAGCACTCATGGCTGGATCAGATTCTGAAGAGGAAAAAGAAGAAGAAGACATAAATGAAAAGGTTAGTCTTCATCACTTACAAGACAATCTAGGTTCATACTCAAAAAGAGAGCTAGAATCCTTACTTTACACTCTCATTGATGCATATAAAACCATAGACTCAAAAAAGGAACTGATAATGGAAGACTATGCATCACTAAGAGAAGAAAACAAGAGTCTTGAAAAACAGAATCTTCATCTTTTATCTAAGAATACAAAACTAAGTAAAAATCTAGAATTGGTAACTAAAAGGAATGAAACACTCTCCAAAGAGCTTCTTGTGACTAAAACTGAAGCAGAAAATGGAATGAGATAGACCAGGTCCTCCATACTGCTTGACAGCATTCACAAGAATCGCACAATTGAGAAACATGGGATAGGTTTTGATAGAACCAGCTCTCAAGTAAAAAAATCCCAACATAGACTGTTTATGCATGCATTGTGGATTGGTAGGACATAAAAGTCATGATTGTCAAAAGAAACAAACTGCTCATAACAAAAACTTGAAATCCTTGAGAAAACCTCACCATGATAAACCCAATGAGCAAAAACAAATCCCTACAGACAAATCTCTTCCTTTATGGGCCAGAAGAAATCTTATCCACCCATTCCCTAAGCTTAAATCAAAGTGGATTTGGGTACTAAAATCTAAAATCCAACAATAAATTGCAGGGATCAGTGAAGAGGAAGCAGCAACAATGGTACTTGGATAGTGCATGCTCAAGACACATGACTGGAGATAAAAGAAGCTTCCTCTCACTCAAGAACATCAAAGGAGGAAATGTTGCCTTTGGTAATGGTAAAAGTGGTGAAATTCAAGGAATTGGAAAGGTTGGATCAATGGATACTTATGCAATTGAGAATGTATATTATGTGAATGGTCTACAACATAACCTTTTGAGCGTATCTCAAATATGTGATAAAGGAAACAACGTTCTCTTTACAGAAAAAGAATGCAGAGTAACAAACTCAGTGACTGGAAAACTGGTTCTACTCGGAAAGAGACAAGAATGTGTACAAAGTCAAGACTATTGACTCCAACGAAGATAATCTTAAATGTCTAAGTGCAGTCTCAGATTGCTCCATGCTATGTCACAAAAGAATGGGACACATTAGCATGACAACTATAAATAAGCTCATATCTAAAGATCTTGTTAGGGGATTGCCAACCAAAAGTTTCAAGGACAACCAAGTATGTGGAACCTGCATTCAAGGAAAACAGGTTAGGTCATCCTTCAAACCAAAGTTGACAGTAAGTACTACTAAGCCACTCGAACTGCTTCACATGGATTTGTGTGGACCAATGCGTGTACAAAGCAGGGGTGGAAAAAGATATGTGTTTGTAATAGTTGATGACTACTCAAGATTCACTAGGACATTGTTTCTTGCAACAAAGGATGAGACATTCACTATGTTTGAAGTTTTTGCAAAGCTGGTTCAGAAGAAATTCAACAAAGAAATAATCAGCATCAGATCTGATCATGGACTTGAGTTTGAGAACTCACAATTCCTACAATTTTGTACTAGAAATGGGATTGAGCATAACTTCTCAGCACCTAGAACACCACAACAAAATGGTGTTGTTGAGAGGAAAAATAGAACACTGGAAGATATTGCAAGAACAATGTTAATCTCAAGCAAACTTCCAAAATTCTATTGGGCTGAAGCAGTAAATACAGGATGCTATTTAATAAATGGATGTATGATCAGATTAGTGTTAAACAAAACACCATGTGAGCTACTAAAAGGAAGAAAACCAAATCTAGCACATCTTAGGGCCTTTGGATGTGTATGTTTTATACACAACAATGACAAATACAATTTGGGAAAATTTGATGCCAAAAGTGATGAAGGAATTTTTCTATGCTACTCATCACAAAGCAAGGCCTACAAGGTACTGAATAAAAGAACAAACCGTGTAGAAGAAAGTGTCCATGTTGATTTTAATGAACATACTAGTGAAGTTGAAGGAAATTCAGAGGATGAACAAAATGAGGGAACCTGCTCCAAGCCGTCAGACCCAAAAACATGGGAAAAAGAAACCATACCATCTGAAATAGGAGATAAGTCTGCTGACAAAACTGGTTTATCAACACCTCAAGAACTAGTGAGTATTCCCACTCATAATTCGAAACATCAAAGCTCTCACCCTCTGTAAAATCTTCTTATCCTCTTAACTCAGGCAAATCTACAAGATCCAAACTACGTGGTATATGTGCATTTTCTGCCTATGTGTCCCTGATTGAGCCTAAAAATATAAAGGAAGCGTTGCTAGACTCTTAATTGATTGGTGCTATGCAAGAAGAACTCAACCAATTTGAAAGAAGCAAAGTGTGGAACCTGGTTCCAAAGCCCCAAAACAGAACAGTAATGGGAACTAGGTGGGTGTTTAGAAACAAGCTCGATGAGCCAGGTCAAATAGTACGCAACAAAGCTAGGCTAGTTGTACAGGGATACAACCAAGAAGAAGGTATAGACTATGATGAAACCTTCGCACCAGTAGCAAGAATTGAGGCCATTAGAATACTGGTTGCATATGCTGCTCACATAGAGTTCAAACTCTACCAAATGGATGTCAAAAGTGCCTTTCTAAATTATTACCTACAAGAACAGGTGTATGTAAAACAACCTCCAGGTTTTGAGAATACCATATATCCTGATCATGTATATAAACTGGACAAAGCACTCTATGGGTTAAAACAAGCACCAAGAGCATGGTATGATCGATTGTGTACTTTTCTTCTCACACATGGATATACAAGAGGAAAAATTGACAATACATTGTTTCTTCGAAAACAAGGTAAAGATCTGTTCATAGTCCAAGTATATGTAGATGAGATCATATTTGGAGGAACCAATGACTCACTAGGAGTAGAATTTGCTCAACTAATGAATAGTGAGTTTAAGATGAGTATGATGGGAGAATTGAACTTCTTCATGGGACTTAAAATTAAGCAAACTCCAGTTGGAACATCAATTCATCAACAAAAGTACATCAAGGAATTACTGAAGAAGTATGATATGAATGAAGATAAGACAAATGATACCCCCATTGGGACAACAACAAAGCTTGATAAAGATGAACCAGGTTCATCAGTCAATGACACTAGATATAGAGGTATGATTGGATCACTCCTATATCTCACTGCTAGCAGACCTGATATAGTATTTAGTGTTGGTCTATATGCAAGATTTCAGTCTTTCCCAAAGGAATCACATCTAAAAGCTGTCAAGAGAATCCTGAGATATTTGAAAGGTACAATAAACCTGGTTCTCTTGTATCCAACTGGTGACTCTTTTGATCTAAAGGGATTTGCTGACGCTGATTATGCAGGACACATGGTTGATAGAAAAAGTACTTCTGGGATGTCACACTTTTTAGGACCATGTTTAATATCTTGGGCAACAAGAAAACAAAATTCAGTGGCTCTATCTACTGCAGAGGCTGAGTATGTTGCAGCTGCTTCATGTTGTGCCCAACTTCTTTGGATAAAACAACAGCTTAAAGACTTTGGTATAGAAACACGTTGTATTCCTATTCTATGTGATAACACAAGTGCTATAAACATGGCCAAAAACCCAGTTCAACACAAGCGCACCAAACACATAGATGTTAGACATCACTTTCTTCGTGATAATGTTGAAAAGGGAAACATAATAATGGAGTTCTGCAAAACTGAGAATCAAGTTTCTGATATTTTCCCCAAGGCACTAGGAAGAGAGTCATTTCAGAAAAATAGACTTGAGTTAGGGCTCATATTCTTAGAATGAACTACACCCAACCAAGTTCTAATGAGGTATAAACCAGGTTTAGTCAAGATGGTTCTACATAATCTTTACATTTAAAAAAAAAGGAGATTAATTAAAAAAAATTAAAAAAAAGTTAAATTTAAAAAAAAATAAAAATTTGGGGGGAATCAATCTCATCTTCTCTCTCCCATGCCCCCTCTCTGACAAGCAGGTGCAACCGTCACAGCGCACGTCTCCTCGATGTCAATCCCCCATAATTACTCCAACCCCTTGATTACAACATCAAAACCGTTCCCAATAAAGCACACTCTCTAAACTAGCAACCGACTTTCTCTCATTTTCATTCTTCAGAAAACCAAGAAACCAAAATCCATTCCTTAACCATGACTAATCCACTTGTTGCTTACTCCGATGACGAATGCTCGTCTGATAGTGCATATTCTCAGGGGAAAGAAAACCAAGTTGTTGATGTTATGCCCAATCTTGGGGAGAAAAACCAACTCCCAACAACACCTCCATCACCACCACCAAAATCTCCATCACCACCACAAAAAACTCCATTACCACCACAAAAAACTCCATCTCCACCACCAAAAGCTACATCTACACCACCACAAGTAACCCCTTCACCATCACCAGTTAAAGGAGCATCTTCACCTGTCGTTATAGACTCCCCACCACCACCCATCATCGAATCTCCCCCATCACCAATCCAAGAAACTCTAGCATCACCGGTCCACGAAACCCCACTTTCACCAAACCCTACATCTCCCACAGCCACTGTCCCAACCATCCCCCCCTTTTCACCATCTCACCAAACCACTTCTCAAAACCCACCACTCTCTCCAATCCATGATGATATTCTTTTGAGTTCCCTTCACCCTACAAAACCAAGGCAGCCAAGAAAGCACATTGCAGTCAAACAGGTTCGTCCACACAGGCCAGTAACAAGGAATGTGCGTGTGGTCAAACCAGCTGATAATGCAACATCTGGGGTGAAGCGTCGCCGATTGGGTAAGTCTCTTGTTCCTTCATCAGTCTCCCCAATGGATCTTGCTTCTGATACTAATGCTATGTCTGAGGGTAAAAAATCTGCTACTCCTCAATCCAAATCCAATTCTGTGAAAAGAAATGCAGATAAATTTCTAAAAGTGGGAACGAAAAAGTACTTCCAAACAAAATCAGTGCTTAGGGGTAGAACCATTCACCCTGATATACTTTCAATGGATTTAGTGAAGCAGGTTTGCGAACTCCTAAGGTTTCAAGGGTGGGAGGAGTTATTTCTAGAGCCTAGTTTGATTTATGAAAAGGAAGTGGTCGAATTCTATACGAACTTGGTCATCTAGAAGGAGATGTGGTGTCGTCTAGTGTAAAGGGGGTTGACATTGTGTTTGATGCAACCATGCTTGGGGAAATATTGCATATACCATCTGTGGGTATAAATGAATACAATTGGGGTTTTGATGAGTATTCTAGTCTGCCAGCTCGATTCTCTCAAGGTAGAGTCAATTCTAGGCTCAAACTGTTTTAAAGGGAATAATGCGATCGTTGCATAAGCTTCTTTTTGAGATAGTTCATAAGGTGATACTGCCTAGAGGTCACCAACGTCACATTGCCTCCATAAGAGACAGGGGACTTATGAACGCACTTGTGTGCAAAGAGCGCATTGATTGGCCTACACTGATTATCAAACATCTTCCTAGAATTGTGGATCCTAAGTTAGGCTCTCATCAGTTAGCTTTTGGAAATCTATTGACTAGGGTGTTTGATGATTTTGAAGTACCATTGGGAGAAGGCAGGATTTTAACTCGTGCAGATATGTTCACTCAAACTATCCTTGCTGATTGTGGCATTCCTATGGAGTCGGAGCTGGTTGCAACTGTGTCTCCACGTACATCTGGTCCTGTTGCTCAGTTACTTAGGGAACTTAAAGTAGCTGAAGAAAAGAACGTTTTTCTTGAATCAGCCAACCATAAATTACGTGCTGAGCTCGATTCCTCAAATGCTGAAATACACATGTTGAAGGATCAGTTGGTGCAACAGCAACTTGCTAACAATGCAAGAGTTGACAGAGTTTTGGATATGCGGGCTTCTGCTTCAACTAAGCCTGGTCAACCTCCACAGTGATAAAGTATGTTGTCCGTACCTGGTTCTCTTAGTTGGTTTCACTCTGTATTGTTGCTCCTTGTTTTGTTGCCAGAAAAATTTACATTGCTCAACTGGCTGGGCGTATTTTGTTGCTATGGATATTGATTAGTATTGATTAGCCGCTGTTGATGTCTTTTTTATTCGTCAAAAGGGGGAAGAGTTATTTGCGCATACATCACACGTTACATGTTTGTCTTCATCAAAAAGGGGGAATATGATAGAATGTGATAGAATCGTTAATTCATTTTGATGATAGACAAAAAGCGCAAAGAACAGTAGCAAATGTACGCAGCAAAGAAGTCAAGCTACAGTCCAAGATCAAGTAAAATAGAGTTATTTGTCAAAGCCAAAATAATATATTAAAGGTACAAGTTAATACAAATAAGGAAAACCTTAAATATATTATCAAGGAAGGAAGTTGTGTATAATAAGGATTCTAAATTAAAAAAAGAATCCTTGTTTAAATATAACTTTCTTACCTTATTAGTAAGGATTGTACAAGGCAAAAACTCCATAAGAAGGATACGAGGCAGAGGAAAACAAGACGACTTCACACAGAGAACAAGAGAGAATTATTCATCAAACTGAGGTCTTAAATATTGATAGGATTGCTACGGTCAAAATATTCTTGAGTGAAAAGGTTTTTATCATGTAGAACTATTTGTCTTGTTTTTGTTCTTAATTATAGTTTACAGTTTATTGTACAAATGGTGGGTTTGGCTCTTTGTAGGGTTGGGTGTTTGCAAGAGTTGTAACAAAAGGTGGGTTTGGTCTTTTGGAGAGATCGATTGGAGTCAATCGAGGGAGTAGTAGAGATAAGACTTTTGATTATTGAGTTGTAATCACAAAATCTTATAGTTCAATTAATAAAACGAGGTTTTTCCTTCCTTGAGTGAGGAAGGTTTTAATTCAATAAGTGTTTGTGTCTTTACTCTGTCTTTACTTAAAAACAACTTACACGAACCTAGTTTGTGTTCTGGGGTAAGGTTTGTTCAATGCCAATTCTATTCCATATAAAAAAGTTTAAAATATCTGATGTAACAAATTCTAGCCTGTAGAGGTTGCTGACCAAGCTTATGGTATATGAGTATTCTATTGCATACAAAAAAGGAAGTGAAAATTTTTATGTGAACGCATTGTGTAGGCAAAAGGACAATCACCTTCTGTTAAATGCACTTTCTGTGGTCACAGGTTCACTGTTACATCTGGTGAAGGTGAAGGATTCCTATCATAGGGATGCCTATATCATGAAGTTGCTCCAAATTATAGCCTGAAGGATAGGTTGTTATATAGAAAAGACAAGGTGATGGTAGGTAATGAGGCAAAACAAAAGAAAGAACTGCTACAAATTTACCATGACAGTGCTTTAGGTGGTCATTCAGGTATGGAATCTATCCTCCAAAGATTGAACATGGTTTTATTCTGGAAGAGAATGAAGAAAGAGGTTTTTGAATATGTGAGGGAATGTGTAAAAAAATCATAGCATGTGTCATTCCTGGTTTACTCCAACCCCTACCTACCTTGATAGAATTTGGCAGGACATCAATCTTTATTTTTTCGAAGGCCTTCCCAATCTAACTCCAAGTTTGTTATACTTTGTGGTTAGGGGTGTGAATCATTTGGTTTAGTTCGGTTTTATGTATTATTGATTTTCGGTTTTTAAATATGTTAACCCAATAAAAAAACAATAAGATATTTTTTTATCGGTTTTTAGTTTATTGGGTTGTGGTAGTTATCGGTTCATTTTTCAGTTTACCCAATAAGAAAAAGTCGGTAAAATATTATATAAATTCTCACTTCTCTAAACGATTTGATATAGTGAAACAAGAAATATAGTGCGAAATTACATCAATAAGAGAAAATGTCGTTCAGAAGGTATAATTAAATGCCATGACTGTCAAAACGTAAAATGAAATTTCTTATATTAATCAAATTACAGACCTTTACAAACTTGCAAAAGCTACAACCTAAAATTACAAACTAAAACTACAATAAAATAGTCCAACAAGACAAAAACTAAAACTAAAATCAAATAGCTACAACAGTGAGCCTTGTGTAAAGTGGGTATAGTCTAAGACTAGTCAACTGAACGGGACGTACCGGTAACGTTACGGTTCGTCCCGTTTCGGTTGCCTATGGGATAGGACGGAATAATCTGAACAGGTACACGGAACGGGACGGAACTGTGATTTCGTACCGGTGTACCGATACCGGTTCATCCCGATTCATTTCGGTTCTGTTCCGGTTCCGATACGGTCCGGTTTATTTAATATATATTAATTTTTTTGTATTTTATATTTTATATAATTTATATTTTATTTAATTTTTTAAAAATTACAAATTTTATTTATTTAATATTTACAAGATACAAGTTATAAATATAACTTATAAAATAAATATTAATGAATATAAGTAATTACTTTATAAAGCATAAACTTCAAAAGATTTAAATTTGAAAACTTAATTAGACTTTTCTTGCAAACTTAACAACAACAAAAAAATTAATAAAATATATTTTAAAAAAACTTAAGTAAAAATCATAGTATAAATTTAAAAACTATTAATTTATACTTAAAAAAATTATAATTATATTTTCGTAATTCCAAAAAATATCGTCCCATTCCATCCCGATCCTTTCTGGTTCATTCCGGTTCCATCCCGGTATACAGTGGAACGGGACGGAACCGATGAATCATCCCGGTAATTCCGGTCTGGTTCATCCCGGTACTGGTCAACATACCGGTCAACGGGTTCTAGTCCGTTGATCAGTCTTAGTATAGTCCTAATATTTTGATATAGTTATATATGATGTCTATTCATATATTAAATTATTAATCATATATTATTATAAGTGGGAAGCTCCAAAGTGAAAAGTTGAATTATCATTTTGCCCCTCTACTAAATTAAAACTTTTATAATTATCATATATATATATATATATATATATATATATATATATATATATATATATATATATATATATATATATATAGAATCTTCTTATTCTCATTTCAAAATCTTGACCTTTCAAATTTCTCACACAAATTTTTAAAAAATACAAATGAGTAATTATTCCTTAAAGACAAGAAATAAAAGAAGATACATGTATCTTTTAAAGTTAAATTTCATTTCTATCTTTTTTACTTTTATTTTAATAGTATTTGACCTTTTAATTTTCCATGTGTCTTTTCATATTTCCATAATTTTGTCGTATAAACATAACTTTTTTAAGAAAATCTTTAATTTAATATTCCTACAATTCTTGTGTGTAGGAACTCTAAAATTTATTTCACTCATTAAATTTTTTTTCTTCATCTTCCAGCTTCTTTTTACATTTTCATTCATATTTTAATATATAAAATTTCTTTGTTTTATTGGTTGTACATAGTTTAATCTTCTCAATAATATTTATTCTGATCAATCTTTTAACATTCGTTAAATACTCTATAAAGTGCAACATAAGGTGGGTTTGTTCAATTATTTTATTTGCCTTCTTTGGTTAGATTTCTCCTCTAAAAAGAGTCTTACTTTAGATAAATCTATTCCATTATAATTGATTTAGCTACAAATATTGACCAACACTTTTTGTATTATTGCAAAGCTAGCAGCATATTCACTTCTTTTAGTATAATATCTATTTATGAAAAGCTTCTCTTGCAATAAAATTCAAATTCAGATACAAGTTGATCTCTGAATGTCTTTGCATATTTGAACTTTGAAATGTGGACATGGACTATGCTTGGAGCACACAGGTTCATAATTGACTGTGTATTCGTGTAGTTTAAAATGATATGAAATACACGTGTTCAAGTACAATTATCTAATATTTAGGAAGGGTAAAGTTTTAAGTTATTATGGTTTTATTGGATTATCGGTTTACCCAATAACCCAATAGTAAAAACCAATATCGAGCCACAAACCCAATAACTGTTTTTTATAAACCAATTAAGAATCCATTAACTCAATTACCCAATAATATTTTTTTGGTTTAGTTTTGCATACTTGTGGTAGTTGACAGATTGAGTAAATATGCTTATTTCATTTGTCTATACAGTCCTTACTCAGCAACTGACATTACTCAACTGTTCATACATCATGTCTATAAGTTACATGGCCTTCCTCGGACCATTTTGAGTGATCGAGACACTATATTTTTGAGCAAGTTTTGGCAAGAATTGTTCAGCATCCTGGGTGGCCTTACATCATTCTTCAGCATGTTATCCCTAAACTAATAGCCAAAAGGAGGTAGTGAATAATTTCTTGGATGGATATCTATGATGCATGTGTTGTGATAGGCCTAAGGAGTGGATCCACTGGCTATCATTGGCGAAATTGTTGTATAACACCAACTTCCACACATCAACTCATCTGACCCGAAGTGGTTTATGGACAATACCCTCCTCTTCATATTCCCTATATTCCTTATTGTTCTATGATTGATGTAGTTCATAGATGTTTACGAAGAAGGGAAACAACTATTAGACTATTAAAACACCACCTCTCGATGCTTCAATAGAGAATAAAGAAGCAAGATGATAAAATGGCATCTCAAAGGTTGTTTCAGGTTGGTGATTTGGTTTACGTAAAGTTACAACCTTACAGACAATTGACTAGGTCAGTCTTATCAGAAACTTGGTAGTAAGTATTTTGGTTCTGCCATTCAGATGATTACTATGTGTTCCGATTTTCTTATGTAGCAAACAGAGAGGAGGTTATTCAGATTCGTCTGTATACATATCACAATAAGCCAATTATGCCAAGAAACTGTGAGGCTAGCTTCAAATTTAACGAAAAGATCTGCTCTGATACCAATTTAAGAAACCTTACCCCAGAACACAAACAAGGTTTGTGTAAGTTGCTTTTAAGTAAAGACAAAGTAAAGACACAAACACTTATTAAATTAAAAACCTTCCTCACTCAAGGAAGGAAAAACCTCGTTTTATTAATTCAACTATAAGATTTTGTGATTTCAACTCAATAATCAAAAGTTTTATCTCTACTACTCCCTCGATTTTCTCCAATCGATCTATCCAAAATACCAAATCCACCTTTTGTTACAACTCTTACTAACACTCAACCCTACAAAAAGCTAAACCCACCCTTTGTAGAATAAACTGTAAACTACAATTAAGAACAAAAACAAGACAAAAAGTTCTACACGATAAAACCTACTTACTCAAGAATGTTTTAAACGTAGTAATCCTATCAACCTTGAAGACTTCAATTTGATGAATAATTCTCCCTTGTTCTCTGCGTGAAGTCGTCGTATTCTTCATCGGCGTCTTCTTCTTCTTCTTATAGAGTTCCTTTTGCCTTCAGTCCTTATCAGATAAGGTAAGGAAGTTATTATTAAACAAGGATTCCCTTTTAAAGTACAATCCTTATTATATACAACTTCCTTCCTTAATAATACATTTAAGGTTTTCCTTATTTGTATAAACTTGTACCTTTAATACATTATTTTTGGCTTTGACAAATAACTCTATTTTCTTGATTACTTGCTGACCCATTTTACTCGATCTTGGACTCGATCTTGGCTTCTTTTGCTGCGTACATTTGCTATTGATTATTTGTGCTTCTTGTCTATCATCAAAACATGAATTATCGATTCTATCATATTCTATCATATTCCCCCTTTTTGATGAAGACAAACAAATCTTTCTGTGTGATGCATGCGCAAATACTTTTACCCCTTTTGAAAAATCAAAAAGAATCCAACAGCGGCTAAACAAACCCAATCAACATCCATAGCAACAATATAAGCCCAGCCAGTTGAGCATAATAAGTTTAAACAACTATGAGAACCAGGTTCAAACAAGATGCTTTTTCAATGTGAAGGTTTACCAGGCTTAGTTGAAGCACAAGACAGCATATCCAGAACTCTGTCAACTCTTGCATTGTTAGCAAGTTAGTGCTGCACTGACTTATCCTTCAACCTGTGAATTTCAGCATTTGAAGTGTCAAGTTCAACAAGTAACTTCTGGTTTTCTGACTCAAGAGTGGCATACTTTTCTTCAGCTACTTTAAGTTCCCTGAGTAACTGAGTGACATGACCAGATGTATGTGGAGACGCAATTGCAACCTGCTCCGACTCCATGGGAATGCCACAATCAGCAAGAATGGTTTGAGTGAACATATCTGCATGAGTTAAAATCCTGCCTTCTCTCAATGGTAACTCAAATGCATCAAACACTCTAGTTAACATATTTCCAAAACCTTTAATTCTTTGTCATCCATCAAAACTACAAACTTCATGTCTTCTCATTCCCCAAGAATTTCCCCCTTTTTGATGATGACAAACTATACATATGTCTATCCACATTATATAATTTCCCCCTTTTTGCATCATTGAAAATCAATAACCAAAGAACTCGAATAACATTCAATGAGTGAAATATCATTTTTAACTCATAGCCACTTGGGCAACACTTTCAAGTACACTTCTGCTAACAAAATGGTTAGTTAATCTTAGGATATTAGTCAACTTACACTCATACACAATTAAGATCTTCAATGAGAAACGAAATAAACAAATATGTACCAGTTTATGCCCTTAATCAAAAACATATAATACCTTGAGTATGAGAAAGACATAAGCACATCAAAGAGTCAAACGAGTATAAAATTTGAGGATAAGGATTGTGACAAAGATTACTAAAGTGAGGAAGAAAGGGATGTTTACTGCCATTGATAATTTTTTCAGTATGCCAATTGTGCACCAGCTTCTTTATTCTGATGAGTTTTCTTAGAATGTGAAATTTCATCAAGAGAAGCATGAGATACATCATCACTTTTTCTTCTTTTTTTTAACACTTCTCCGTAACATTTTCATTCCTCCATGATTTTCTTCCTTTTTTATAACCTTTTACTTGATGGCAACTTTGAAGGAGTACCAACTACCAGTAAGAGATTCATTACATTTTGGTGCACAAGGAGATGTGTTTATCAATAGTGATAGCAAGCAATAATTTATTTCTGTGAGAATTGTTCCCCTTGAGAGATAGACAAGTTATACACTTGGAATGGATGAAATATCAATTTTGGAGTTTATGAACCTGGTTCAGATGTGGGTGGTAAAGCAAGGTTCCCCCTAAATTAAAGAATGAGTGACTTCAATACTGAGATTTTAGTCATTAGAGCAGTTTGGGATTGAACGATGCTTATTGTCAAAGAGGTTCTTGGTGATCTTTAAGAAAGTTGAATTTTTGATGATTGACCAGGTTCATTAGTGCTTATGTTTGACCCAAACTCAGGAAATTAATGCATTTGAAAAAGGATGGTACATACCTGAGTATTATAGAAAAAACAGGTTCCCTTTTTTTTGTGTGTTTCTTCATGATTTACTTAATGGTGTTAGCAAAGCGTAGAGATAACATCCGCAAACTTTCTAAGCATTGTTTGAGATGTGACTTGAGTGTGTACCTATTACAGTACGAGGTTGAGTTAGCAGATAATCCTTGTATAATTACTCAAGCGTAAGATTATTCTTTTACTAGCCAATTATTAAAGGAAATCATGATAATGCATCAACTTGTTTCGATAAGACCATGCTTTGACTAATTTTTCTCGAGTTCTTCATATTCAAGGCATTCACAAGAATGTCACATCATCATATTCTCCCAGATCAAATGAATCTCAAGCTGATTCACAGAGAACCAACCCTTGTCAATTTTTAATTCCTTCCAATGAACAACAAGGACCATGTTCACATAACAAAGTTCCCCCAAAGATGTGCCATTCTCTTACTGTATCGATTGCTCTAATATTCATCCAATATCCAGAACCATAGATAACTAGTAATTCATGTTGCAGGTGCATCAATGATTGTTAGCTGTGAACCAGGTTCATATGCAGTGTTCCCTAAATTTGCATCATCAAAGATGTTTGATATCATGTCACTTTCTTCAACTTTTTTTTTCTCATCCTTTTCAAAGATTAAACTGCCTCCTTGGAAATGAAAGAGCGAGAGGAAATTTTCTACTATTTTTAGCACCATTTTGGAGCATGCACTATTCATGTACCAAGTTGGTCTTTTCCCTCTCACCTTCACCTGAAACACTAGACAAAGATTAGTCTTGGGAACCCAGATTAGCTTGGGCCCCTTTATGTGAGTAAAAGGATGAATAAGATTTCTTATAGCCCATAAAGGAAAATAAGAAAACCTTTGATTTGGAGAATTTTTATTTCGAACCAGGTTCTTAGCCGTATCAGTCTTTTCCTTTTTGGTGAACTTAACATTTTTCTGAAAAGCCTCAAATTAAGCTTTACATTTATTCTTTAAATGACCTGAGTTTCCACAATGAGTGCATAACCTTTTAGACATGTGAATAGTGTGTACACAAGATTATTCTATTTTTTAAAACCTATCCCACTTCGACTAGTGGTTTGTTTTTCTTGAACCTGAGTTAAAATTTCAGAGGACCTGGTCTATCTAAGATTTCTTTCCAGATCCAGTTTTGTATGATCAAGATTTTCTCGTAACAACCTATTCCTTTCTTTTAAAGCTTGATATTTTATGGTTAACAATTTTAGTTTTTCTTCTAGAGCTAATTGAAGTTCACTAGCAGAGTTTTTGCCCTTGTGACTTAACTCTGAGATTTTAATCTGTTTTTTAATTTATTTTGAAGAAAGTGATTGTGTTTCTCAAGATTTTCATTGACTTCTCTTAAAGATGCATAGTTTTCCATCACTTGTTCTCTTTCAGAATTGACAGACTGTTATGCATCTATAAGAGTACTCAATAAGGACTCTAGTTCCTTTTTAGAATATGATTCAATATTTACTTTGATGTGATGAAAACTTACCTTGCTTTGATTGTCATATTCTTCATCATCTTCAGAATCATATCAAGCCATGAGTACTAGTATGGTTTCTTGTGATCTGCAGGTTTCCTTTTCTTCCTTGGTTTCCACTACTACAAGGGCAAGAAAGTCATAATCATCTTCTTGTTCTAGTGCAAGAAGAGACTGGTTTTCTGTCTCATCACCCTCAGACTCTTCATCAGATGAATTCCCCATTGCTGCAAAGGCCTTCTTCATTGACATATCTGCCTCTTGAGTTGTCATTCTTCTGTTTCAGGGGACAAACTTATCCTTTTTGATGTCTTTGCCCTTCTCAAATTTTGCCTTTTTCTGCTCTAACGCCCAAAGTGGACAGAATTTGATTAAGTGATCTGAGCTCCCACACTTATGACAAACCTGGTTTTTAGTGTTTTCAGATGGTTTTTGAGAAGTTTTCTTTTGAAAGGCCTGCCCTCTCTTTAGCATTCTAGTGAACCTTTTGGTTATGAGGGCAATATTTTCATCTTCAAAATCATCTGATGCAGTAGCCTTTAGAACCAGGTTCCTTTCCTTCCTTTTTCCTCCAATTTCCTTTTCTTGGTTTTTCTTGAGTTCGTATGTGATGAGATTACCAATCAACTCATCCATGGCCAGTGAGTCTAGGTCGCGGGCTTCAGTGTTAGCCTCGACTTTACTTTCCCAAGTTTTAGGAAGGACACACAAGAGTTTCCTTACTGCCTTTCCATTAGGAACTATCTCTCCCAAGGAGTACATCTCATTGATTATGGAGGTGAACCTAGTGTGCATGTCTTGAATAGTCTCCCCTTCTGCCATTCTGAACAGCTCATATTGCCTATTCAAGTTATCAATTTTGGACCTCTTGACTTGTGTTGTTCCTTCATGAGCGGTTTGTAGTGTTTCCCATATGGATTTGGCATCTTGACAGGACGAGATTTGATTATATTCGTCAGGTCCTATGCTACATATCAGGATTTTCTTGGCTTTGGCATTGTTTTGAATTGCAAGCTTATCTTCAACATTCCATTCTTTTCATTCCTTTGGGATTTTGGTGATTCCATCAGTTGCGGTTTTCATAGGTATGGTTGGGTCATCTAGAATTACTCCCCATAGATCAGGGTTTTTGCCAATAAGATGGTCCATTATACGATTTTTCCACCATCCATAATATTTGCCATTAAATAGTGGTGGTCGTGTTTGTGAAGATCCCTCTTGTGGGGTAGGTGGTGCTGCCATTGAGTCATTTCAAGGTGTGAATCTTTTAAAGAAAAGACCTGCTCTGATACCAATTGAAGAAACCTTACCCCAGAACACAAATAAGGTTCATGTAAGTTGCTTTTAAGTAAAGACAGAGTAAAGACACAAAGACTTATTGAATTAAAAACCTTCCTCACTCAAGGAAGGAAAAACATCGTTTTATTAATTCAACTATAAGATTTTGTGATTACAACTCAATAATCAAAAGTCTTATCTCTACTACTCCCTCAATTTTCTCCAATCGATCTCTCCAAAAGGCCAAACCCACCTTTTGTTACAACTCTTACTAACACTCAACCCTACAAAGAGACAAACCCACCCTTTGTACAATAAATTGTAAACTACAATTAAGAACAAAAACAAGACAAATTGTTCTACACGATAAAACCTACTTACTCAAGAATGTTTTAAACGTAGTAATCCTTTCAACCTTGAAGACTTCAATTTGATGAATAATTCTCCCTTGTTCTCTACGTGAAGTCGTCGTATTCTTCATCAGCGTCTTCTTCTTCTTATAGAGTTCCTTTTGCCTTCAGTCCTTATCAGATAAGGTAAGGAAGTTATTATTAAACAAGGATTCCCTTTTAAAGTACAATCCTTATTATATATTTAAGGTTTTCCTTATTTGTTTATTTAAGGTTTTCCTTATTTGTATCAACATATACCTTTAATATATTATTTTTGGCTTTTACAAATAACTCTATTTTCTTGATTACTTGGCTGACCCATTTTACTCGATCTTGGACTCGATCTTGGCTTCTTTTGTTGTGTACATTTGCTATTGATTATTTGTGCTTCTTGTCTATCATCAAAACATGAATTATCTATTCTATCATATTCTATCAGTTAGCTTTGAAGGAGTTCAATATGTTCATGTCAACTTATAGACAAAAGCTTAGTGAGGCCAGGAAATTGTTGGAGACTATCCATCAAATAACCACACAACCATTGTGTCAAGCTCTGTTTGAATAAGAAAAAGAGATCCTCTTTTAGATGCAAAAATGGAGCTTGGTTAGAAAACAACAACTCACTTTTATAGTTGAGGTTAGTAGGGAGGAGATTCTCCAAGCTTTGAAAGATATGCCAAAGGATAAAGCACCAGGAGTGGATGGCTACCCAATAGAATTATACACTAAAAATTGGGATATAGTAAAGGAGGATTATATGCAGCTGTTCAACAACTTTTAGCTTTCGGTTCATGATAAAAGCTTGGAACTGCACAGTTGTCACACTAAAATCTAAGATTCCTTCTCCTACCCAAGTGACAAACTTTAGACCTATTGATTATTTTTCCACATTTTATAATTTTGTTGAAAAAGTACTTGAAAGGAGACTGTAGAGTGTGCTGAATAATCTTGTGGGTGAATAACGATAAGCATTTATTGAAGGAGGCATATTACTGATAATATACTTCTGAGCCATGAGTTGTTAAAGGGTATACTAAAAGGTGGATATCACCTAGATGTGTTCATAAGGTGGATCTTAGGAAATTATATGATACTTTACAATGGCCTTTTCTAAAAGATGTGTTTGTCAATCTTAGATTTCCTTGTAAGTTCATAGATTGGGCGATGGAGTTTGTTTCCACTCTCATTTATTCACTTCAAGGCAAAAATAGGATTGAGGCAAGGGGATCCCATGTCCCCATATCTCTTTATGCTCATTATGGAGTACCGTAATAGAGAGATGAAGCTATTGGGTGGAAACAGGGATTTGAACTTCCATAAAAGATTTGGCAGATTGGGAGTGGTGCACATGTTTTTGGCTGATGATCTCTTAATATTTTGCATGACTGACAGTATATATATTACATTACTGAAAATAAACATACTATACAACAACGTTTGCCACTATTGGAAAAAATAACAACAAAAGTAAGATATTGGTCAGCTAAGCTACTCTCATACGTGGTAGGCTATAGTTAATCATGTTTTTACTCTTTGGTATGAAAATCTATTGGACTCAGATTTTTTTCTGCCAGAGGGTGTAATAAAAATGATTGAAGCTGACTTGTAGAACTTTCCTATGTACTGGGAAAGGGGAAATGTCAAGGAGAGAACTACAAGTGTGGGAGAAGGTGTGTCAACAAGGGCTGTCCGAGGTCATAATATAATTGAAATTCATACTTGGAAGAAGGCAGCCATACTCAAACAATTATGGGCTATATCTAAGAAAAAAGACTCTCTATATATAAAGTGGGTTCACTATTATTTTATTAAAAAAAAGAGATTTGGAAATTATGGTTACCCCCAAGAATGCAATTTGGTGGTAAGGAAAATAATAGAAAGTCCAGAAGTATTGATCAATTCAAATAGTGCTGATGGGTACTAGTACGGGAAATAAAAAAGCTGGTAAAAACAAGGTATATTTTAGATGAAGGAAACTTATAACTATTTGCAGCAGAAAAACCCTAGAGTTCCTTGGAAGAGCTTAACCTTGCAGAAGCATATACATCAAAGACACATATTCCATCTTTTGCTAGCAGTGCGAGAAGATTTTTCAGTATAGATCGATTGCAAAAATTTGGTATCCAGGTTCCTATGGAATGTGACTTTGTTCTTAAGAGGAGGAGACAGTAACTCAACTTTTCTTCTCATGTTCCTATAGCTACAAGATATGGACTACATTATTTCATTGGTTATATCAGCCTCGAAATATTGGCTCATGGTACAAAGAGCTAAAGTGAATTTGTCACAATGCAAAAGAAGACAAATAGCATGGTTGATATTTTGTGCTGGACCTTCGCAGTGATTGTTTACTGCACATGGAGGGATAGGAATATCAAGAGATTTCAACATGGGCCAATGCATACAACGCAGACATGCCGAGAGATAGTAATGCATATGCACATTCAAGGGAGGAACAATGCTGGATGACATGATTCATTATTGCAGTTAAATTGTTTTCCCTTGATATTGTATAGATTCTTATATTAGCTAGATGTGTTGGTGATTTTCTTGGTTCTTTTTTTAGTTTAGAGGTAGTTGTTTGCATCTACCTGGTTATGTAATGATTCAATTTTGATTCATAAAATGGGGTTGGGGTTTTAATCTTAAAAAATTATATTACTTGTTTGCATTGATTATTAAAACCGTAATGAGACAAGTGATAATTATGATGCCAAGGTCATTTCCTGCAAGTTTCTATGATATCGAGACCTTTGTCGACGAGTGCTATTATTCCAAGATCATTTATGGCTAGTGATATTGTGCCGATGGGAAATAGTTTCGATTAGTGATATTGTGTCGATGGAAAATGGTTCCGGTGAGAGATCGATTATTCTGATTTGACGTATTTTGATCTTATGTGTGACTATGAGTTATAAAATGGGTAAATAATATGGTTATCCATTCATATTACCCATCTGTTATCCATGTCATTTGATAATGAGTAAAAAACGAGTAATACCCATCTCGCTTATGTAAAAATGGGTAGTAAAATGGATAAAATGGGTAAAAATAAATAAAAAAAGTGATGAAGCGCTGGGTAGTAAGAATCTTTCTTTATAAAATAATCATATATTATTATAAGAGGGAACCGAAAAAGTTAAAAGTTTAATTTCGATTTTACCCTTATTATAAATTAAAATGTTACAAAAATATTTAACTCTTTAATTTAAATATTAAATTACATTAGTTTAATAAAAATTTTAATGACTTTTGCACTTCTTTAGATTAATTCTTAATTAAAATATCTAATTTAATTTATTTTCTTTAAATTACTTACCCTTTAAATAGATACATGTATATAGTTTATCTTCTAAATTAATATATGTTCTTAATTAATGTTTGTCTTTAATTTTTGTAACTCTTGGCCTTTCAATTTGTAAGTGAATCTTCATATTCCAAAGCTATATTTTTTTTCTATAAATATAAATCTTTTAACATTTTTGCATCCAAAGATCTATATGTTGTATAATTTTTATGTGTGGAAGACTAGTGAAGTTTTAATCAAGCGAAGGAAATTTCAAGGCAAGAGGATTTGTGTCAAGATTACAAGGAATAATATGATTATAGGAATGAATAACATTTTAACTACTACAATATCGAAGCTTGATGTATTTGTTTTTTTTTACTTATTTGTCGAGATCAGAACTATGATAAGACCCCTCCATTTATGTAGTTGAATAACACTATCATTAACTTGTCTTCCAAAGATTATAACTTTTTTTATGGTCAAAACTTGAATGTTTATTACTATAACTTTGTTTCAATTTACATTATCAATAATAAAAAAGGGAAAAATATTGTCTTATAATTTTTTAATTTTTCATTAGCAGCCTTATGCTAAACTTGCTTTCATATATGATACTTTTTCTTTGTATTTGTAATTTTATTTTAGGGGTGTATTTTTTTTAGAAAATTAAACAAATACAATCATAAAAATAGTGTATAGGGCATGTAAAACAATTAATGACTACAAGATATTCTAATTTCAAATTGTTAATGATTACATTTTTGCATCTTAAATTTTAAATATTTGTAAAAAATTATTCTTGCTTGTGCTTGTGGATAAAATCTATAGTTTTAGACAATTTTCAATTATGAGATCCAAATGCCAGTCAAAAAAATGCTGCACCAAAATGCTTAAGAAGTTAGAAGATTTTTTATCCTTTGACCAAATATTGCTCCTATCAATTTTTTAACAAAAAAATGTAAAATACAAAATTTTAATTCTAAGAATACTAATATTGTCTTTTTTGCTCTCTATTAAATTAAAATTTGATTTATTTAATTAAACACTAATATTTTATTTGTAGAACTACATAATTTAAATACCAATCATTGCACTTTACATCTTTGGTTATTTCCTTCTTATAAGTTTCTTATTTATAAATTTGAATTACTTAATTGTATTCTACGTAATGAGAAGGGAAATTTCATTTTTTACTAATTAATTAATGTCAAACATTTTATCTTCTTGAAATGTATGTCTTGTGTATCTATTAATTTAATTTAAACATTTTTACTCTATTCTACGAGACAAGAAAGACATTTTAAGGAAGAATTTCAATATTTTTACTCTATTCTATTAGACAAAAAAGACATTTTAAGGAAGTTAATCATAAGATAGTGTTCCTATATGTTTGTTTTTGCTACTTTGTTTTGTCTTTTAAAACAAATATAAAATTTCTATATCAAAATTATAATAAAGGGAGGACTAAATGCAAAATAAAGTTCTTCAAATAAACTATACACTACAAATATTTTTTTAATAGTTAAGTTGTTTGTCATTTTATTCATCGTTATTAGTAAACGTGCAACGCACGTGCCAATATACTAGTATATTACTAAAAGCATGAACATAAAAAGTTTAAAGTTAAATTACAGTTTTACCCCTTCTATAAATTAAATTGATATACAATATTTAACATTTGTTTTTATAAGTTTAATTAAAATGTTAATAAATTTTAGTCTTCCTAAGAATAATTCTTAAATAAATATCTAATTTATTCATATAATCATCTATAATATATATGTATATAATAATTGTATTTTTTTATTAAAAAAAAGTCTCTACCTAAATTGTTATACTTTTCCTCTTCTCATAACTTTTTTCTTAACCCCTCTCATTTATAATACAATTTATGTGAATAAAGTATTATTCTTTATTATAAATAAATAATTTAATAATTTAAAGGGGGCAAATCTACAAACTGGAGGCACACACATTGATAATGTCCTCTTGATTATTATAAAAGAATGACTCGACCTTTACAAATTTAAATTCATTGATGCTTAATTACATGATAAGTATTTTAGTTGTTCTTTCTACATGGTTTGTTAAATTTAATTTTCTTTTTCATATTCTTCATTCATCTATTATTATTTTCTAGTTACTTATTCAACTTTTATCCTCTTAATATCCATAATTCTCATCTCTTCATATTCATAACCTCCAAATAGTTAAAATAAAACTTTAAGGCATCTTTTGATATTACTTCTATTCAATCTTATATAATGAAACCCCTAAAAAGATTATTACGCAATTATTTTTATTTTATGGTTAAAGTAGATGAAGAAGTCTCTTGCATTTTGATATGATTTCGAATGAGTCGATAAGATTTTTAGGATTTTATCCTATGGTTGTATTTTTTTCATCTATATATAAACAAGTCTTCTAAGAATAATGTCTACATTGTATTTTGTCTTAAATTGTTGTTCTTTTTGTCTCTTTTTTTTCTGTATTAGACTTCTTAATTTAGGTGTCTTCAAATGTTTTATAGCAGTAAGTCTTTGTTCTTATTTTCTACTTGTTACACTTTATATTCATTAAAATTTGCATACATATTTGCATGAAATTTTAGTCATTCTAACGTATCGATAAAGATTCACATGAAGCACACGTGCGAAACACATGATCAAAAACTAGTCTATAAAAACATGAAACTTATTTTTTACATTTAATTTCGGATAGGGCTGGTAGAGATGGTGTGGGGGTGGGGGTTTGTAGGGGGTAGGAGGATAGGGGGGTTATAAGGGGTGGGGTGATAATTTTTTTTTAAAAAAAATTAAAATTATTAATCAAAAACTAAAATTTTATATTTTTGTGATGGGGTAGGGGCTGGGGGGTATGGTAATTGTTTAAAAAAAGACTACATGAATTTTTCTTTAAAAAGAGGGTTGTGGTGTGTGTGTGGGGGGGGGGGTACGGGTTAGGAGCATTGAGTGATAATTATATTTTTAAAAAAAGTTGATGAATATTTTTTTAAATGTTATTTTTTGGGATGGGGTGGGGTGGGGTATATGGTAGGGGTTGGGTGGAATTTTTTGTTTTTTATTTTATTTAATTCTTACATTTTTTGGGTGGTGGTGAGGTCGGGGGTAAGGAGGGATTTAAGTGATAATTTCTTTAAAAACATTTAACAAGATCTCCAATATAATATGGTTAATCTGGTTACCCATATTATTGTCACGACCCAAAACGAGCCGTGACTGGCACCCACACTTATCTTACTTTGTGAGCGAACCAACCAATCTAAACCCCAACATTTCAACCATAAATAACATAATACAATGCGGAAGACTTAAGCTCATTAATGAAAATCGATTAAATAACTTCTAAAAAACTCCACGCTTATTATTCCCAAAATCTGGAAGTCATCATCACAAGAACATCTATCCTCCAATTACAAATTCTAAGAGTATCTAGAAAGCTAAAATAAACAAAAAGCTAGTCCATGCCGGAACTTCAAGACATCAAGACATGAAGAAGAAGATCCAGTCCAAGCTAGAAGCATTAGCTCACCCTGAAATCCGGTGTAATGAAGACTGGCTAGAGTTGCGGTTAAGTTGAAGACGACGGTACATTTGTTGTACTCCACAAATAACAAAGAAAGAAACATACAAGTAGGGGTCAGTACAAACACAAGTACTTACTAGATATCATCGGCCAACTCAAAATAGAAAACAATATATATCAGATAATATCATAAAATCAACTACAATACTCAACATGCAGCATTTACAATTACCATAACCCTTGGTCACAACACCAATCTAATCAATGAGGACTCACGCCTCCCCATCATACTCATTTGGGAATTAGGTTCATTAAATTGAGTACATTAACGTATTTCATGATTCATTCTCTTTGCTAATCCTGGTGCCGGAACGTGGCACTCCGATCCTCATATACTATCCTGGTGCAGGAACGTGACACCCAATCCATATTCTATCCTGGTGCCGGAACGTGGCACTCCGATCCTCATATACTATCCTGGTACCGGAACGTGGCACCCGATCCATATACTATCCTGGTGTCAGAACGTGAAACTCCGATCCTCATATACTATCCTGGTACCAGAATGTGGCACCCGATCCCCTAATCTCACTACTTTCGTTCATCAAGTCTTCTTTTATACCAAGGCATCATCATTAACAAAGTAGATTAGGGTTTGTTTTTCAAGATTTAGGATTCAATAGCTTCATCATGCTTATTTTATCACAATTATATAATCACATTCATGCAAGCATACAATTAAGCATATAGAAGGGTTTACAACACTACCCAATACATATCATTCGCTATTAAGAGTTTACTACGAATAACATATAAACCATAACCTACCTCCACCGAAGATTAATGATCAAGCAAGCCAATTCCCCAAAGCTTTGTTTTCCTCTTCGTTCCTTCTCTCTCTCGATCGTTCTTCTCCCTCTCTTTGTTCTTTCTATTATTCTGATTCCACCCTCTTTCTTTTACCCTAATTAGCATATAATTAAGTATGAAAGATGGTAAAAGTAACCCACTAGTTAATCCAGGGTTATAGCCTTTAACCAACAAGTAATTAAATTATTAACATTAAACCACTAACTTTATAATTATAGCAGGAATAGTCCAAAACGCCCCTTAAAAACTTTTAATAGAAATCCGACCCAGCCTGGGTTACACAACCTTTGACGGTCCGTCATGGCTGCGACGGTCCGTCCTGCAGATTCGTCGCAAAGTACAGAGAGTTAATTTCTGTGGAAGATGTGTGACGGTCTGTCGTGCCCACGACGGTCCGTCCTGCCATTCCGTTACGAAGTTCAAAGAGTCGATTTCAGTACCCAAATTTTAGAATTCTATGTGTTTTGGAACGAGACCCCTACGACGGTCCATCGTGCCCATGACGTTCTGTCGTGGGATCCGTCGACTCATCCAGTTTTTCCAGAAAAAAATGTTCTACTCAAAACGACTAAACAGGTCGTTACAATAGATACCAATTTACCAATCGTTCGTCTTCAAACGATCACAAGAAGAAAAACAAGGGCAAAAAGGAGTACCTGAATCTGTAAACAGGTGTGGGTATCTTTCTCGCATATCAGCCTCCTTCTCCCAAGTGGACTCTTCAACTGGTTGATTCTTCCATTGAACTTTGATGGATGCAATCTCCCTTGATCTCAACTTGCGAATTTCTCTATCTAGAATGGCAAGAGGCTCCTCCTCATAAGTCAAATTCTCCTCAAGAAGAACTAAATCCCATCGAATAATGTAGTTTCCATCCCCATGGTATCTTTTCAACATAGACACATGAAATACCGGATGCACTCCTGACAGTCCTGGGGGCAAGGCTAATTCATAAGCCACCTCCCCTACTCGCTTAAGTACTTCAAATGATCCAATATACCTTGGGCTTAGCTTACCTCTTTTCCCAAACCGCATCACCCCTTTCATGGGCGAAACCTTCAGCAAGACTTGCTCACCCTCCATGAACTCCAAGTCTCTAACCTTTCGATCTACATATTCCTTTTGCCTTTTTTGAGCGGCTAAAAGCTTTTCTTGAATAGATTTCACCTTCTGTAATGAATCCCTCAAAAGACCAGTGCCTCAAGGTCTAACCTCAAATGCATCAAACCAACCAATGAGAGACCTACATCTCCTTCCATACAACGCTTCGAAAGGAGCCATATCAGTACTTGATTGATAGCTATTATTGTATGAAAACTCCGCTAAGGGTAAGAAGTTATCCCAATGACCCCCAAATTCTATCACACATGCACGAAGCATATCTTCCAACACCTGAATTATTCGCTCAGACTGACCATCGGTCTGAGGGTGAAAGACAGTACTAAGGTCCAACCTAGTACCTAATTCAGCATGCATTGTTCTCCAAAACTTAGAAGTAAACTGCGTACCTCTATCTGATATGACGGAAAGTGGAACTTCATGCAATCGAACAATTTCTGAGATGTAGAGTCTGGCTAACTTCTCTGCATTATAGGTCACCTTGACCAGGATGAAGTGAGTAGACTCAGTTAGTCTGTCCACGATTACCCAAATAGAGTCAAACTTCCCCAATGTCTTTTGAAGACCAACCACGAAGTCCATTACAATTCTCTCCCACTTCCATTCAGGAATGGGCATTCTCTGAAGTGTTCCCCCGGGCCTCTGGTGTTCATACTTTACTTGCTGACAATTTGGACATTTGGCAATAAAATCAACAATGTCGCGCTTCATTTTACTATACCAAAAGTTTTGCTTTAGTTCACGGTACATCTTGGTTGCACCAAGATGTATAGAATATCCGGAACTATGAGCCTCTGTAAGAATAGTGTGGATCAAATCATCAATACGGGGCACACATACCCTTCCCTTAATTCTCAAAACACCTTCCTCATCCATTATTGCTTCTTTAGCCTCTCCTCGAACCACCATATCCCGAATTCGGCTTAGTTTCTCATCATCAAACTGTTTTCCCTTGATCTTGTCAAGAAAGGAAGATCTTGCCTCCACAAGCCAAAAATCCTCCCTTCTCATTTACTTCTAGCCTCATAAAGTCATTAGCCAGAGTCTTAACCTCTCTAGCAATTGGGCGTCTAGAAACCTACAAGTGGGCTAGACATCCCATGCTCCCTGCTTTTCTACTTAAGGCGTCTACCACAACATTAGCCTTTCCTGGGTGATACAAGATAGTAACATCATAATCCTTCAGTAGTTCCATCCACCTCCTCTGTCTCAAATTCAAATTCCTCTGAGTAATGACATACTGTAAGCTATGTTGATCCATATAGACTTCACACTTGACCCCATATAGATAATGTCTCCATTGCTTTAATGCAAACACAACTGCGGCCAATTCCAAATCGTGGGTCGGATAGTTATGTTCATGCACCTTTAATTGTCTCGAAGCATAAGCAATTACATTCTTCTCTTGCATTAGAACTGCACCCAAACCAGAATAGGATGCATCACAATAAACAATAAAGTTCTTACCCTCTACTAGCAAGGTAAGGATAGGTGTCGTAGTCAGCAAGGTCTTGAGTTTCTGAAAGCTTTCTTCACATTCATCCGACCATACAAATGGAACATTCTGATTAGTCATGTTCGTCAATTGGGAAGCAGTAGAAGAGAATCCCTTGACAAATCGACGGTAGTAACTGGCTAAACCAACAAAGCTCCTTATTTCTGACACATAAGTAGGTCTTACCCAATTTCTCACTGTTTCAATCTTAGAAGGATCCACCATCACTCCATCCTTAGAAACTACGTGGCCCAAGAAGGACACTGAATCTAGCCAAAACTTACACTTAGAGAATTTGGCGTAAAGCTTTTTCTCCCTCAACATTTCCAATACTATTCTCAAGTGCTCTTCATGTTCTTTCTTGCTCTTCGAGTATACCAGTATGTCATCAATGAATACCATGACAAAGAGATCCAGATATGGCTTGAAAATCCTGTTCATCAAGCTCATGAAAGCAGCAGGGGCATTTGTAAGCCCAAAAGACATTACTACAAATTCGTAATGCCCATACCTGGTTCGAAAAGTAGTCTTTGGCACATTCGTTGCTCGTATTTTCAATTGATGATAACCGGATCTCAAGTCAATCTGAAAGAAGACACAAGCACCTTGTAACTGATCGAACAAGTCATCAATGCGAAGAATGGGATATTTGTTATTAATAGTTACCTTATTTAGTTGTCTGTAATCTATGCACATCCTATAACTTCCATCCTTCTTCTTCACAAACAAAACCGGAGCACCCCAAGGGGATGCACTTGGTCTAATGAAGCCTTTTCTCAACAAATCTTGCAGTTGGGCCTTTAACTCTCTTAACTCCGCGGGAGCCATTCTATAAGGGGGTATAGAAATGAGGAGAGTACCCGGTTCAAGATCAATGCAGAAGTCAATATCCCTATCTAGTGGCATACCAGGAAGATCTGCAGGGAACACATCCAGAAACTCATGGACTCTTGAAACCGACTCAATTGAAGGTACTTGGGTAGTGTCATCCCTGAGGTGTGCCAAGAAAGCTAAACACCCTTTACTAACCATTCTCTTAGCACGAAGAAAGGAGATGATACGAACCGGATTGGAAGTGTAGTAACCCTCCCACACTAACGGATCTGTCCCAGGCTTGGACAACGTTACAGTTTTAGCATTACAATCTAAGATTGCAAAATTTGAAGAAAGCCAAGTCATACCCAGAATTACATCGAAGTCAACCATTTCTAAGATAACCAAGTCTACATGAGTATTGCTCCCCACAAAAGTCACCAAACAAGACCTATATACCTTTTCAACTATCACAGACTCACCCACTGGAGTAGAAACACGAATAGGCATGTCAAGTAATTCACAATTTAAATTAAGGCCAGTAGCAAATACGGAAGATACATATGAAAATGTAGCGCCAGGGTCAAATAATACAGAAGCCATACAATCACAAACAAAAAGATTACCTGTGATAACAACATCTGATGTCTCCGCTTCCGACCGCCCAGGGAAAGCGTAACAATGGGCCCTATCACCTGTTTTCCCGTTGCCCCTACCATGTTGCGCTGTAGTAGTTACCATTTGTCCGTCACCCCGTCCGTTTTGGTGACCACCATTACCTCGGCCACCACGTCCTCCAGAATAACGACCTCTACCATGACCACCTCTACCTCTAGCTATTGGGGGTCTATAACTCTATTTTGGACAATACCTCTTAATGCGTCTAGTCTCCCGACATCCCTGACATTCTCTGGATTCAAGCATGGGTCTCTCAGAGAAGTGTAGACCGATCTGAGGTGGACCCCCAACTACAGTCTGTAGTGAAGACTGAATTGGTCGGACTGAGTAACCTCCTGAACCCTGTCCTCTAGAGTAAGAACCATTAAACTCACCTCCCTTTTGAAACCTTTTTGATGTCGATGCCATGGTGAAGTCATATGGCTTCACTCCTTCCACCTCTATCACGAAGTCTACTACTTCTTGAAAGGATTTTGCCGTAGCCGCTACCTTTAAGGCTGAAATCTGCAATTCTGACCTCAACCCCTTCACAAAACGGCGAATCCTCTCGTGTGGACTGAAACAAAGTTGGGTGGCATACCTGGATAATGCACGAAACTTAGCCTCATATGCAGTAACCGACATCCTACCTTGCTCTAGGCTCAAGAACTCATCTCTTTTCCTATCCCTCAAAGTCCGGGGGATATACTTCTCCATAAACAAGTTAGAGAATGATGCCCAAGTCACAGGTTGTGCCTCTGTTGGTTGACACTCAACATGTGACCGCCACCACATTTTGGCGTTCCCTTGAAACTGATAAGTCACAAACTCAACACCAAACTGTTCTACTATACCCATCTTATGTAGTAGCTCATGCCAGTCAACCAGAAAATCATAAGCATCCTCAGATTCAGCACCCTTGAAGAGTGGAGGTTTCAATTTCAATAACTTACTGAAAAGTTCATGCTGATCATTTGTCGTTATAGGCCCTGTAGTCAGACAAGGAAACGTGCCTATTTCCAATGAGGCATCCATGCGGGGAGCCACAGTAGGTGCACATTGTACCTCCGGAACCTGAGGTGCTGGTGCAGAAAACATTGGAGGTGCCTGGCCCTGATCAGATAACCCGCTAAGATAAGTAAGAACCTGATTGATCATCTCTGGGGTAGGTTGGGGTGGAAATCCCTCATTCTGTACTAGTTCATTCTCCCCTTCCTCACCCTCTCTTACCACTTCCTCAGTCACTGGAGGAGTCACCTCCCTAGTATCAGATGGGCTAGGTGCTTGTCCTCTTTCTCTAGAGGACGTCCTCCCACGACCTCTTCCACGGCCTCTTGCCACTACTCCTCTTCGAGCTACAACCCTAGTGGCTGGCTCAGACGCTTCTTGTCTTGCCGATGTTGGTGTTGGTGCAGTCGTTGCTCTAGTTCTAACCATCTGCGAAATAGAGTGAAGATGGTCAGATACCAATTTGTATCACCTAGATACCAATTGGACCCAAGTAATAGCACGAAAGAAAGAAAGAAAGAATGGAATTTTCCTAAAGTCTTATAGCCTCTCAAAGAAAAGTAAAGGCGTCCCCCTGCCGTTCCTTAAGACTCTACTAGACTCGTTCTTGTGTGATGAGACCAACGAACCTAATACTTTGATACCAAGTTTGTCACGACCCAAAACGAGCCCTGACTGGTACCCACACTTATCCTACTATGTGAGTGAACCAACCAATCTAAACCCCAACATTTCAACCATAAATAAAATAATACAATGTGGGAGACTTAAACTCATTAATGAAAATCGATTAAATAACTTCTTAAAAACTCCATACTTATTATTCCCAAAATGTGGAAGTCATAATAACAAGAACATCTATCTTCAAATTACAAATTCTACGAGTATCTGGAAAGCTAAAATAAACAAAAAGCTAGTCCATGCCGGAACTTCAAGGCATCAAGACATGAAGAAGAAGATCCAGTCCAAGCTAGAAGCGTTAGATCACCCTAAAATCCAGTGTAATGAAGACTGGCTAGAGTTGCGGTTGAGTTGAAGACGACGGTATGTTTGCTGTACTCCACAAATAACAAAGAAAGAAACATACAAGTAGGGGTCAGTACAAACACAAGTACTGAGTAGATATCATAGGCCAACTCAAAATAGAAAACAGTATATTTCAGATAATATCATAAAATCAACTACAATACTCAACATGCGGCATTTACAATTACCATAACCCTTGGTCACAACACCAAGCTCATCAATGAGGACTCACGCCTCCCAATCATACTCATTTGGGAATTAGGTTCATTAAATTGAGTATATTAACGTATTTCAATATTCATTCTCTTTGCTAATCCTGGTGCCGGAACGTGGCACTCCGATCCTCATATACTATCGTGCTGTCGGAACGTGACACCCGATCCATATTCTATACTGATGTCGGAACGTGACACTCCGATCCTCATATACTATCCTGGGGTCGGAACGTGACACTCCGATCCTCATATACTATCCTCATACCGGAACGTGGCACCCGATCCCCTAAACTCACTACATTCGTTCAACAAGCCTTCTTTTATACCAAGGCATCATCATTAACAAAGTAGATTAGGGTTTCTTTTTCAATATTTAGGATTCAATAGCTTCATCATGCTTATTTTATCGCAACTATATAATCACATTCATGCAAGCATACAATTAAGCATATAGAATGGTTTACAACACTACCCAATACATATCATTCGCTATTAAGAGTTTACTACGAATAGTATATAAACCATAACCTACCTTCACCGAAGATTAGTGATCAAGCAAGCGAATTCCCCAAAGCTTTGGTTTCCTCTTCGTTCCTTCTCTCTCTCGATCGTTCTTCTCCCTCTCTCTGTTCTTTCTATTTTTCTTATTCCACCGTCTTTCTTTTACCCTAATTAGCATATAATTAAGTATGAAAGATAGTAAAAGTAACCCACTAATTAATCCAGGGTTATCTCCTTTAACCCCCAAGTAAGTAAATTATTAACATTAAACCACTAACTTTATAATTATAGCAGGAATAGTCGAAAACGCCCCTTAAAAACTTTTAATAGAAATCCAACCCAACTTGGGTTACGTAACCTGTGACGGTCCGTCATGGCTGCGACGGTCCGTCGCAAATTTTAGAGAGTTAATTTCTGTGGAAGATGTGTGACGGTCCGTCGTGCCCACGACGGTCCGTCCTGCCATTCCGATATGAAGTTCAGAGAGTCGATTTCAGTACCCAAATTTTTAAATTCGAAGTGTTTTGGAACGAGAACCCCACGACGGTACGTCGTGCCCATGACGTTCCGTCGTGGGATCCGTTGACTCAGCCAGTTTTTCCAGAAATAAATCTGCTGCTCGAAATGACTAAAAAGGTCGTTACAATTATCCATTGAGTAAACTTGTTTTACCCATTTAAAATATGAATCGAGTCGGGTTACTTACCCATTTTTATTTAACTCATTTTTAATTGACTCATATTCGACTCGAATCGCCCGTTTTTCACTCGTATGTGAGTTAATCTTTAATTATTATTGATGCACTTGGTACGTGTGATTGATCTACTTCATATTGGGATTGACTTAATTGATTCACGTTGGTGATTGGATTGTGCATATTGAGCCTTGTGATCCATGTATTGTATAAATGTTAGATCGGGGTTAACTTTTATGCTTGTTATAGTTCAAGTAGGTTTGGTTTTGATAAAATGAGTATCCAATTTCTAGCTAGATTCGTTGTTTAATAGATTGTTGTTGGTTATCATGATGTTCCTAATCACTCATTGCTTCTACACTTGTGTAGGTTTCGATCCTGCTATTGTTTGATCGTCCTTCTTCTTGTACTTTCTAAGACTTGTCAAATGAGTATTTAGAGGTAGTTGGTTGTCATTTTGGTTGGTCCTTTTTCCTTTTCTTTAAGCTTCGTTCTATTTTAGAATCAAACACTTAAACATGTGCTTATTTCTTAGTTTTGCACTTTATTGATTTAGTGTCTTGTACATGTGCAACCATATTTTTGGGGTTTTAAAAGAAAGAATAAGTTTTTGGCTTTATCTTTTTTCTTGTTTTACATTTCTATATTTTCTTTCATTTTTGTTGGGTTGAGGCTCATTTGTCATGGTGGGATTCGACATATGCCATGACATCCATTTTATAGTCATGACAACACGTGCAAGCACAATTTAGAAAAAACATTTATCATGGTGAACTCTATAGCATAAATATGAGTAAGAAGAAAGTTAAATGTTCCTCAATGTTGTAGATTTCTCATTATAGATGTGGCATGCTACACATCGATAAGAAAGATTGTACTAGGCATGACTTCATAAATACCCTAGGACTCTTGAACTGTATGCTCTAATACAAAGTTTTTCACACCCCGAACCTACACCTGAAAGAGAAAATATATAACTTAAATGTCTCAAATAGTCATCTAAGCAAAATATAATATTTTCAAAACACCTTAAAAATATAACATCTGAAAATAAATTAAATCTAGTTATCTATGAAGCCACTAAGTTTAACATGGACGTCGGGACACGATCCTTGAATCCCAAAAGTAACTAGTACAATGAAAAATCGAGCCCTCTGAAATGCAAGGAAGACTCACCAAAAATCTCAAAGGAGAAAGTCAAAATGATTTCAACTAATAGTCTATTGATTATCCTAAACAATTGTATCAATACATTAAATGTACGAGTATGTAATATAGTTGAAGCAAAATAACTAAATGAAAGGACTTCAATGGATATACATACATGTTCAACGGGATGTAACAAAATAAGGAGTAAAAAAGTTAAATTTACAATTTCTTACTCATCTTAATTCTACATATAAATGATACATGAAAAAAAAATTGTAAATCTATTTGAGAGACTCTCTAACTGACAATCATCATTTTGAGAAACATGTAGATTCAGCGTCTTGGCCGCGCTGTCTGAAATTTTTTTATATCGTGCAAGGATATCGAATATCATAAATTTCATGCCCCGAGCTACCCTAGAGACGCGAGCACGTGACGTAGGACCTCAAGTGATCCCAAGCAAACTTTGCTGGCATGATCATGATCATACTAAAGATAATAAGCTGATGCGTAAGCTATATCATAATTAAAAATATAGTGAATACCCATATACTTTAACTTAGATATATGAAAATTGATGAGTTTAATACAAAGAAAATGTTAACTCACTTCTATGTTAAAACTAAAAATGTTTGAAAATTGCGTCTAATAGACTAGATATGTTGCGAAAGGCCCCAGCCCTAGCTACGTCTAGCAAAGCTGAAACTAAAGGACTAAAAATACTGAAAAGGAACTCATGAATATTGTCCTCAGAGAATGAGGACTCACCACTGAATGTACTGAACTAGAGATCGGGAATAGATATAAGTGTTATCTGGATATTAAAAACTTGAGACTATATCATAAAAAGATGTAGTGCATGTATGCGTCAGTATTTGAAAGGTACTTAGCATGTATGATAGAGTAAACCTGAGATAATACATAACTAAATAAACACAAAAGCAAAGTAATATTCTGAATATGATATATTTAAGTTAATATAACTGGATGAAATGACTAAATTTATAATATGTTGAGACTTAATACTGGCTGAACTGTAGGAGTTAATAATAACTAATAATAAAACCACATGAGCTAAATGTAAATTTTTATGTATACGCCCAATTTAAAGGATCCAATATACCCTCCCAGTGGTATAAAGACTTGCTGGCGTGATCACTAAATTGATGCCCACATAGGGGACTTAAAAACATACTTGGCTAGTAGTTCTGGACAACTTGGGTATGTTGAACCCTAGTCAAACTTATAATTTTGTACTTAATGAATCAAGTGATTAACACATTATGACTGAGTTTTTTAAAAAAATAGATAGCTCATAACTGAAAATTCAAATCGAGAATGCAACAACTAATCTGATTATTATGCACTAATAAATGAGGCATGTATAACATAATGTGATATGTGTGAACTAGCATGTGTAATTCAAAAAGTAAAGCAATACATAACTAGAGTTCTGAAATTCATGCAATAAACCTACTAATAACATGATAATCTGATTTGGAACATATTACTAACTAATTCATGATAATCTAGTGTAATTCTAGAAACCCTAGGTCTATTCATAAACTAAATTAATTCTAGGGAACTAATGGGTGAAAGGAGCCCACTAGTGAAATCCATATACCTGGTGATGATTTTCACGGAGAAATCTTTCGATACTGGGGTTGACGTGTTGGAAAATTGTTGCGTTCTTGATTTACGATCTTGACATTCTTCTCCTATCTTGCTTCTAATTTTCTAAATTTTGATTAATTTTTTGACATAGGTAAGTTCTAGATATATTTCTAGGGTCAAACTAACTAAAACCTCATGATTTAGGGTCTAAATGACGTAGATTAGAGGCCAAACGAATAAGGAAAAGACCAAAAGTTCCCTGACTATAAAGCACTCGAAGTTATTGACGAGTCGACTGATGGACTATAAGTCGACTAACGGTCCATACTGGTCAACCATCATTCGCGATCGAGGACTGAAAGTTGACTGGCTCATCGTTGGAGTCGACTGGCGGATCGCAAGTCGATTGACGGTCTATACTACTCTATCTTTGTTCACGACTGAGGACTGAAAATTGACTAGCTCACCGATGGAGTCAACTAACGGACCATAAGTTGGCTGGCAGTTCGTCGTTGGCTCCATTGCTATGACCTGCTACTTCTGAAATCTGCATTTCTTTTGTATGTTTTTGGATAAGGGGTGTTACATTATCTCCCCCTTGGGAGAATTCTTCCTCGGATAAATATTAAAATAATTGAGTATGGAGGGAAGGAGCTGCATTCCCTACTACTAAGCACCGAGAACTGAATTTCTCATTGAACTGAGTTACAAGAACATGGAAATACACTACAGATACAAGTACAAACTGCAGGAACATGATACTATAAATAAATTTGCGCATGAATCACTGAGAAGGTGAATAGTAACTATTAACTCAAGTTGGACTCGGATCGGAATGAAAGAGGTGCGAATAGTTGGGTTTCATGGATGCTTCTGCTTCCCAAGTAGCCTCCTCTACGGATTGACTTCTCCACAAAACCTTAACTGAAGAGAGTTCTTTGTTTTTTAAACCTATAATCTGACGGTCAAGAATCTGAAATGGTACATCCTCTTCAGAAATACTATAATTCACATACACACTTTCTAATGGCACTACGAAGGCTGGATCAATCACACACTTTTCAAAATTGAGATATGAAAGATTGAATGCACTGCTGCTAGGTCTTTAGGAAACTCTAACTAAGAAACCACCTTATTGTTAAGAGTCAATTTCAAAAACTGAAGAGTTTCGAAGTCTATTTCGCAACTTTTGCCAATTTGTTGTATTTTGAAAAAAAATTGTAATTTAGGGAGTCGCCACTTAATCTTTTAGGAAAAATTAAGAAAACCTTTTTTTAAAAAAAAAGAAGTTTAAAAGAAAACATAAAATCAGAGTTTAGGGTAAGGGTTCAAATAATTCTCTAAGGATGGGATTAGGCCCATTGAAGAATCCACTAACATGCGGTTGACCGACGAATTTTAAAGTTGGCTAAATTTTAAGAAAAATCTTAAGACTACTTAAAAAACTTATGTATTTATTTCAAATTACTCAAAACATCTTGTTGAAAACTTAGATATAAATCTTTGATACTTCTAAAAGTCTCAAGATTTATCTTGAAACTTTTATCCATATTCATGTTTTGAATCATATATAATTCATTCAAACTCATAACATGGAATAAATAACCTTGTTTAATAACTATGAAATGATATAAAGGAAATCCTCAAGTCATCATACAAATTCTTAAGTTATTAGAAGATACCTAACACATATTTTGAGAAACTTAACAATTTTATCCTATTCAAAAATTTGAACTAAATAGTTAGTTCAAACTCGTAAACATGGATACAAAGCTTTTTAATAACTATGAAAGAACACAACAAGTTCTTAAGTTTTTCTAATAAGCTTAAGCTATTCAACTTAAAAATAAGTTTCAAAAACATAAAGTAGACAATTAACGAAATAGAATAGCCATTTGAAAACCTCCAAAGGATTCATCTAAGTTAATAATAATAAATAAAATAAAAATTAACGAACACAACACACAATAATAAGAGATAAAGAGAAACTAAACTAAACAAGACCATAATAAACAAGATGAGGAAAAACTAAGATTTTCAACCAAACTTTCAGCCTTTATTTGGCTGTTGCAAACTGATGTTGCTGGTGCAACTTTTGAACCTTTAAGTCCAAAAAAGTGCAATTTTCAGCCCTTAGGAGACTGCTAAAATAGCTGCAAAAATGGACCCAATTTTTGCTCTCCGTTTTAGCTCTTTGTAAGTGTTGTAACTCTCTATTTAGTCGCGGACAGTGATTCTGAAATTTGACCTCATGATACTAGTTTCCCTTTCACAACTTGGAGAAGGACCCGAGGGGAGGAAGATGCAAGAGATGTGGAGTCCAAGTGGACTCATACAAGGAGAGCGTTCATGTAAAGTAAAGAAGAAGAGGGTAAGATACTATGAGCCCAATGATAACACGACAAAATAAATAATCTTTCACGACCAAACAACAACTTAACAAACTGTAATCCAACCAAACAATTTGAGATAAACCTTGAGTGACATAACGGTGCACAAAGAGATGAAATTTAGTAGCTATACACTATATGAGATATGCCTAAACCTTAAGGAATAGAACGGAGAGCTCAAATATAAACAGAGGAGAAAGATTTTGACAACCAAACAATGAATAAATAATTGGACAAATCTGGACAGCACAGAAAATAATAATAATAAAATTCTAAGTTTTAAAAAATAATCTAAAAAGAAAGCTACTTGAGCTCTTGCAATATTGAGCTTGAACATTAATCAACAACTTAAGTGACTTCAACAGTAGAAAATCTGATCCTAAACTAGATGTGCAAACAATTAAAAAAAAGGATTAAGAGAACATATAATTGCTAAAGTTAAATGTAGTCAATCCAATATACTAAAAGAGGCTCCAGCCACAAATCATTATGAAGGAAGAGGTAAATCAAAAATTATACCAAAAAAAAAAATGAAGGAAACCTTTGTAGGAGCTAAAATAAATCCTAAGAAGCTAATATAAAGTAAATGAGATAACCATTATTCATTATATACCTAATCAAAATCAAAATGGATCAACCATTTGACATTAAATGCAATCACACTACGACTAGACCAAACCCAAATCTCGAGCATTTATCAACAACAAAACAGAAGAGAAGAAGCAGAGCTAAATATTGAACATGGTCGAGAGGGAATCCAACATACTATTCCCAGAAGCAAAATAGAATTGTGGAACAGACAGGACAAAATAATTTTTTTTAAAGTTAGACAAGTCGAGGAAATAAAACAATATGGTGAACAAGCTTACAAAAACATATACTCTGAAATAACAACAACAAATAAATAAGATAGACAACTAATTCTAACAGTGACTAAACTCCTGGTAGCAAAGTTAAACAATTGTTAATTATGACGAAAATATGAGCCATGGTACAACCTCATGCCAAAGAAGAAAATAGTAGAATATAAATGAATATGATGGAAACAATAGTCCTTAACAGAAAAATCAGAATGAAATACTAATTCAAATGCCACTATTTAAACAAATGCAAGGAATAACATGCAATAATCTTCACAAAGGGATTCATCAGAGCAGAAGGAATAGTTAAAAAGAAATTAGGAAAAATTTATGATTATAACAGTAAAATACTAACAATGGAAACTAAAACAAAGCTAAGAAGACACAAAAATCTAACAATACAACAACACAAACAAACAATACAACAACAGGACACAAAGAAGAATTTTGAATCAAACAAAACTAGAAAGAAAATTTTTTTACCTGGTTCTGGGCAGTGAATCGGAACTACGAGTTTGAAGGAGACGATTCCACCTCTTCAACTCGAAAAACCACAAAACTCATTAAGATTTTGAACTATGGAACCAAGAATTCCCAAAATTTTATGGGTTCTCGTTGGTATCCCCCCCCAAATCCTCTCTTAAAATAGTGAATGAAGTGAGTTTATATAGAAACTCAAAGATCCTCAAAAAGGATGAAATACCGATGTGGAACTGTTGTAAAATTTAAAATTGTTTAAGAAACGATATGGTAAAGGAAGATTTTTTTAGATAAAATCAATTATTTTCATTTGTTTAAAATCTAAGAATCTTTAAAAATTAATCAAATCGTGGAGGGTCAAAGTTGGGTGTCAACTGTTGCCCCTCGTATGCTTAGGATGGAAGAAAGAGATCCGAAGCAAATGAATTTGATACATCCAATTTTGTCCGACCACTAATTCATTTTTCAGAAACAGAGCTTTTGGTACGGACTTTAGGAATTGTGGCACAGCCCCGAAAGTGGGTTTCCTACATATCTCAGACTATATGAGAATTCAGACTACTTGTAGTTCGATACGCTTGATTTTAAGCACGATTTTTAAAGAATGTAAAAGCTATTTCAGTGTCAAAGTACGGAGAGACCAAAATCTTGAGAATGGAGTGATGATAGAGTTATTGGAGTATAGTCGATTTTTCAACATTGAGCCCGCCTACATATCCAAAAACTTGGGAACCAGAATGCTTGTAGTTCGACTCAATCAGTTGAAAAGGAAATCTCTTATGCAGATTCAACCTTTAGCTTAAGGATGAGTGAGAAAATAATTGAGCGCGGAAAAAAGGCTTGCAACGATCTCAACTATGAATGTGGGGCCCTTCGCACCCATAGGTAAGAATTTACATGGATATAATTTCCGAATCTCTAGGTGTATTGTCACCCGAATTTGAAAATTTGCCATGGGTGAGAGTTCAAATTTCCACTGAAGGCGAAACTGAAACTAATAAACACAAGAAAATACCCACATGCCTTAGTATAGGGGTGTGGTTTGATTGTGGTGGAAGTCGTTCCTCAACCCATGTCCTCAGAGTATGATATTCTTCTTTGGACTATGCCCCAGTTCACTACTAAGAAAATTTCCACGTTGTGCAGCGTCTTGGTTGACGTGGTCCACGTTCTATATTGGAAAGTCAGGAAAAAGTTATCAGTGAAAAATGTAACGCATATACAAATATAATTTGTGCAAACCTGGTATAACATGTCATACTGAAGGAGATGATGATCCAATTTTCAAGTGTAAATCTTTTGAAGGAGATGACGATCCAATTTTCAAGTGCAAATCTCTTGAAGGAGGTGACAGTTCAAAATTGTATGTCAGTTTGAACTATGTGGTGATTCTATAATATTATATAATGTGTCACGTTGAAGTAAGTGATGCTCCAATAATAGATAATTTTTCACGTTGAAGCAAGTGACTCTCCAATAATTTAACGTGTCACGTTGAAGAAAGTGACTCTCCAATAATTTAATGCGTCACGTTGAAAGAAGTGATGCTCCAATAATAAATTAACGTGTCACGTTTAAGGAAGTGACTCTCCAATAATAATTTAACATGTCACACTGAAGGAAGTGACTCTTCAATAATAATTTAACATGTCACGTTGAAGGAAGTGACTCTCCAATAATAATTTAACATGTCATGTTGATGAAAGTGACTCTCCAATAAAAAATTAACATGTCAAGTTGATGGAAGTGACACTCCAATAATAATTTTATGTGTCACGTTGAATGAAGTGACACTCCAATAATAAATAATGTGTCACGTTGGAGGAAGTGACTCTCCAATAATAATTAATGTGTCATGTTGAAGGAAGTGACTCTCTAATAATAATTTAACGTTTCACGATGAAGGAAGTTACTCTCCAATAATAATTGAACGTGTCACATTGAAGGGAGTGACAATAATAATTTAAGGTGTCACATTGAAGGAAGTGACGCTCCAATAATAATATCCTATGATATAGAACATCTCTGATTGTCGTTAAAGTTTTGTTGTCCCTTATATTGGTCTGGATAACGTCTTATGGTCTTCGCAATTTTGCCAAGCTATTCCATGAGGTCACTGTGGGTCTAATGATCTGTTGTAACTTTAGAGTTCCTGCATCGAAAGAAAAATTCTTAATTTTGAGAGACTGATTCGTGTTGGCTTTGTCTTTCCGTTCTGATGCTTTTTTTCCTTATGGATTACAAGCTTGTTTGGTCTTGAAATGTCGATTGATGGAATTTTTGAGAAGCCTACTCAAAAATTCTGCCCAGTATAAAATATGATCATAAATTTCGAAATTTCTTTAGTTTTCAGTTGAGTTTTTGAGTGAATCTCAAAAATTCTGCCCCAGTTGCAACTCTGACATTATCCTTGATTCTGGACAAAATAAATTTCTATTCCTAATGAATTTTGAGATCCTCTCAAAATCTTCCCCAGTTTTCATTATAAAGAGAAATAAAAAACTTACGGGGAACATGATCGAGCCGGTGCGGCGCCTACGTATTCCGTTGAGCAAGAATTAGGTCAAACGTAGTTCCAACTCTCGAGGATTAACATGACTAAAAAACTTTTAACTAAGAAAATGACCGAGTCTAACATAGGCCGCCTACGTATCTCATTCTTGAGAATTCAGGTCAAACGTAGTTCGAGTATAAGAAAACACTAAAGGGAATAAAGGAGTGACCGAAGTCGACATAGTCCGCGTACGTATCTTATTCTTGAAAATTCAGGTCATGACATAGTTCATTAAGTGAAAGATGATTAAGAAGGAAATCTAAACCAAATAAATGATTACAAAGAAATAAGCGATAAAAGTGCAATTACAGAGAAATAAAATAACAACTCTAAATGAAAGACTAAAAGCTGCCGAAAGTGCGACCTTCAAGAAACTTGTTTCTTCTTTGCAACTGGTCATGTCAACCACTACTCCTTATGCTTGGGTAAAGAATTGGTATTCACATTCGGTGGAGCTTGAGCGAGTTTTACCACCTCATTGTCAATTAGATCTTGAATTTTGTGTTTGAGAGTGATACACTTCTCGGTATCATAACCAACAACCCCTGAATGATAAGCACAACGCTTACTTGGGTCATACCACTCGGCTGAAGTATTCATAGTCTTGGCTTCCACTTGATGAAGTATTCCCGCCTCTTTCAGTCTCTCAAAAAGTTGACTCCGTGTCTCGCTCAATTGAGTGAAGACTAGATGGTTTTTTCTCAAAGTTTGGACGAGTTGCATTGTTTAGGGGATTTTGCATTGATCGTGGAGAACGAAATGTTGCTTGATTGTTGCACACATAGTATTGTGAATTAGGATAGCCTAGAGGTGGTTGACGGTTGTATGATGCATCTCCTCCGGTCGTTATCATCATAATTTCTTTCTTTATTTTCTTTCCAAAAGAACAAGTTTGATAGGTCCTATTAGCAAATTGAGATGAGGTTTAACCAGTTTGATAGGTCTTATTAGCAAATTAAGATGAGGCGTAACTCATTATTCTGCCAGTTTTGAGACTTTCTTCGATCACTTCTCCAGCCTTAATAACTTCAGCAAATGTCTTTCCACCCATAGTCACCGTTCACTCATAGTTTCTGATTCTTGAGCTTAAATGAAGTAAGTGATCATTCTGATTCCTCCATAAGTGGGTGCACCCTAGAAGCTTCTTCTCTCCAACGAATGGCATATTCTCAAAATCATTCAGTCGACTTGGGTTTTAGCTTGGTAATAGAGATTCTATCAGGAGCGATCTCGACGTGAAACTTGTAGTGATCCACAAAATCATTCGCCAGATCATCCCAAGTGCGCCATTTGGTCACATCTTTTTTAGAGTACCACTCCAATGTTTTTCCAGTAAAAATTTGATCGAACACCTTGATTCTTATACCTTCGTTGTTTCCAACTCCAATCAACTTTTCACAGTAAAATTTCAAGTGAAAGAATGGATTTCCTAATCCATAAAACTTCTTAAACTTTGGAATCTTGTAACCAGGTGGAAACTCATCCTCAGGAAATGTGCACAATTCTTCGTATCTAACACTCTGGCTTCTATTGAATTCACGAAGACCTCTCATAGCATCTTCCAAGCTTTTCATATTCTTATTCATTATTTCAGCATCAATTGATTTTCCATCACCCTCAATTCAATATAGTGATTAACATCTGGGCGGTGAAACTCTAGAGTCTTAGTAACAGGTGGAGCGGTGACATAAGTGTACACTGGAGGAGTGTGATGTGTTACCGTTGGAGTCGTCATTTCTATTACAACCCGATTTTGAAAACTGAAGAGTTCCGAAGCAGATTAGGCAACTTTAACCAATTTGTTATATCTTGAAAAAAAATTGTAATATAGGGAGTCTCCACTTAATCTTTTAGGAAAAATTAAGAAAATCATTTTTTTTTAAAAAACGAGTTTAAAAGAAAACATAAAATCAGAGTTTTGGGTAAGAGTTCAAATAATTCTCTATGGAAGGGCTTAGGCACCTAAGAAAATCCACTAACATGTGGTTGACTAACAAATTTTAAAGTTAGCTAATTTTAAGAAAAATCTCAAGAGTACATAAAAACCTTACTTAATTACTTCAAACTATTCAAAAATTCTTGATGAAAACTTAGATATAAATCTTTGATACTTCTAAAAGTGTAAAGATTTATCTTGAAACTTCTATCTACATTGAAGTTTTGAATCATATATAATTCATTCGAAGTCATAACATGGAATAAATAACCTTGTTTGATAACTATGAAAGGATATAAAGGAAATCCTCAAGTATTCATACAAAGTCTTAAGTTATTAGAAGATACCTAACACATATTTTGAGAAACTTAACAATTTTATCCTATTCAAATTTTGAACTAAATAGTTAGTTCAAACTCGTAAATATGGATTCAAAGCTTTTTAATAACTATGAAAGAAAATAAAAAATTCTTAAGTTATTCTAATAAGCTTAAGCTATTCAACTTAAAAATAAGTTTCAAAAACTTAAAGTAGACAATTAACGAAATAGAATAGCCATTTGAAAACCTCCAAAGGATTCATCTAAGTTAATAATTATAAATAAAATAATAATTAACGAACACAACACACAATAATAAGAGATGAAGAAAAACTAAACTAAACAACACGATAATAAACAAGATGTGGGAAAACTATGATTTTCTACCAAACTTTCAGCCTTTATTTGGCTGCTGCAAATTGCTGCTGCTGGTGCAACTTTCGAACCTTTTAGTCCAAAAAAGTGCAATTTCCAGCCCTTAGGAGACTGCTGAAACTGCTGCAAAAATAGACCCAATTTTTGCTCTTCGTTTTAGCTCTTTGGAAGTGTTGTAACTCTCTATTGAGTCGCTGCCAGTGATCTGAAATTTGACCTCATGATACTAGTTTCCCTTTCACAACTTGGAGAAGGACCCAAGGGGAGGAAGATGCAAGAGATATGGAGTCCAAGTGGACTCATAGAAGGAGAGTGTTCATGTAAACAAAAGAAGAATAGGGTAAGATACTATGATCCCAATGATAACACGACAAAATAAACAATATCTCACGACCAAACAAAAACTTAACAAACTGTAATCCAACCAAACAATTTGACATAAACCTTGAATGACATAACGGCGCATAAAGAGATGAAATTCACTAGTTATACAATATATGAGATATGCCTAAACCTTAAGGAATACAATGGAGAGCTCAAACATTAACAGAAGAGAAAGATTTTGACAACCAAACAATGAATAATAATTGGACAAATATGGACCACACAGAAAATAATAATAACAAAAATAAAAAACAATAAAATTATAAGTCATAAAAATTAATCTAAAATGAAATCTATATGGGCTCTTGAAAGATTGAGCTTGAACATTAATCAACAACTTAAGTGACTTCAACAGTAGAAAATTTGATCCTAAACTAGATGTGCAAACAATTAAAAAAAAGGATTAAGAGAACATATAATTACTATAGTTAAATGTAGTAAATCCAATATACTAAAAGGCTCCAGCAACAAATCATTATGAAGGAAGAGGTAAATCAAATAATATACAAAACAAAATGAAGGCAACCTTTGTACGAGCTAAAACAAATTCAAAGAAGCTAATATAAAGTAAATGAGATAACCATTAGTCATTATAATACCTAATAAAAATCAAAATAGATCAACCATTTGACATAAAATGCATCACACTACGATTAGACCAAACCCAAATCTCGAGCATTTATCAACAACAAAACATAAGAGGAGAAGCAGAGCTAGATATTGAACATGGTCGAAAGGGAATCAAACATACTATGCCACCTCTTCAACTCGAAAAACCACAAAACACTTTAAGATTTTAAACTATGGAACCACGAATTTCAAAAATTTTATGGGTACTGTTTGGTTTCCCCTTCAAATCCTCCCTTAAAATAGTGAATGAAGTTGCTTTATATGGAAAACCGAAAATCCTCAAAAAGCATAAAATATCGATGTGGGACTGTTGCAAAATTGAAAATTGTTTGAGAAACGATGTGGGAAAGGCAGTATTTTTTTTATTTTTTATTTTAGATAAAATCAATTATTTTCATTTGTTTAAAATCTAAGAAGCTTTATAAATTAATCAAATCGTGGAGGGTAAAAATTGGATGTCTACACTTACAAACCCTTTTCAAGATCCTTTAAGGGACTACATATCTAGGACTAAGCTTCGCTTTCTGGTCAAATCTCTTCACCCCGTTCATAGGTGACAGTTTCAAGAAAACTCAATCATTAACTTCGAACTCTAGTTCCCTTCTCCTCATATCTGCATAAGATTTCTAATGACTGTGGCTGTCTTAAGTCTATCTCTAATGAGTTTCACTTTCTCAACTAACATGAGATCTACATTTACGCTCATACAGTGTCTCATAAGGGGCTTTTTGAATGATGGAATGGTTGTTATTATCGTAGACGAACTCAATAAGAGGAAGGTGATAATGTTAATACACTTGAAATCGATCACACAAGCTCTCAACATATCCTCTACGCTATGTGTGTCCATCTGTCTGCGGATGAAATGTTGTAATAAAATTAACTTGAGTATTAAGAGCTTGCTTAAATTACTTCTAGAAATGAGAGGTAAAATAAGGGCCTATAGTTGAGATGATAGAAAATGGAACAACCTGACTATCTCATTAATGTAAGGCTTGGTGTAATCGTCAGTCGAATCTTTAGTCTTAACTGCCAAAAAGTGAGAAGACTTAGTAACTCTATCCACCATCACCCAAATGGATTCATGATGTCTACGAATACGAGATAAATCTGTGATAAAGTTCATGTTGATCACTTACCACATCAAAGAAGGAATGTCAATATCTTGTGTAATACCTCATGGTTTCTAATGTTTTAACTTCACTTGCTGGCAATTGGGTCACCTAGCGACAAAAGCTGCTATATCTCTTTTCATACCATTCCACCAATAGACTCCCCGCAGATCACGGTACATCTTAGTGGAACCTAGATTAATAGAAAATCTGGAATTATTGGATTTTGCAAGAATGTGTTGTATCAATTCACCCACATGATTAACATACAATCTAACTTGATAGACAAGTACACTGTACCATATTCCTCGGGGGAGAAAACCTCCACTCAGTAATTGTGGACAGCACCCTTAAGTTTAAGAAAAATTGGATCACTCTCTTTCTTTTCTTTAACCTCCACTACAAAGGAAGATTATGACCCATTCTAAACTGTTGCACCACTGTTTGATATACTCCTAAAAAGCACTCCCAAACGAGCAAGCCTGTGAGTATCCTTCACCTAGTTTGTTTCTTTCTTCCTCAATATGGGCTACACTATCCATAGATAATCTGCTAAGATCATCTGCTACTACATTTGTCTTACCAGGATGGTAATGCACACTCATTTCTTAATTGTTAAGGAACTCAAGACATCTCCTCTGGCAAAAATTCATCTCTTTCTAGGTGAACACATATTCAAGGCTCTTATGGTCAGTGAATACATCTATGTGATTCAAGTAGTGTCTCCAAATCTTGAGTGCAAAGACCAATGCTTGAAGCTCAAGGTGATGAGTTAGATAGTTCTTCTCATGCACCTTAAGTAGTCTAGAAGAATAAGTTATAACCTTATCTCGCTGTATCAAAACACGACATAGACAAACTGTAGATACATCTCAATAGATGACATAGCCATTTGAACCCTCTGGTAGAGTCAAGACATGAGTTGTAGTCAATCTAGTTTTCAATTCTATAAAGATTTTATCACAATATTCTAACTATCGAAACTTGACCATCCACTGAGTCAACCTAGTCAATGGTGAGATCATGGATGACAATCCTTCCACAAAGCTTCTACAATAACTTGCTTGACCCACGAAACTTTTGATATATGTTTAGAGGTAGGTTTGGGCCATTGTTTCACTGCTTCTATCTTCACTAAATGTAGTCAGGTCACCTCTCTAGATACAATGTGACCAAGGAAAGAAATATATTGCAACCACAACTCACATTTTCTAAACTTAGCGAATAGTTGTCAAAATTTGAGAATCTGCAGAACAATTGTCAAATGACTAGCATGTTCTTGCTCATTTCTAGAGTAAATGAGGATATCATCTATAAAGACACTGACAAAAAAGTCCAAGTACTGCCTTAACACTCTGTTCATCGAATATATCAAAGTTCTAAGAGCATCGATTATTCCAAATGACATAACTATGATTTCATAATGACCACACCTAGTTCTGAAGGTTGTTCTTGGAATGTCACTATCTCTGACTCTTCGAAGTCATATTTATGGTACTAAGGTAAGAAATGAATTGATCGATAGGCGCTAAGCTTCTACCATTTTAGTTGAAGATTGGTTCATTTGGAAATTGAAAACAAACAATTCTAATTCTACAATAAACTTTGGCATAACATGAATGTAACCAATCCATACCTAGAATGACATTGAAGTCTACAATTTCTAAATCTTCAAGATCTACAAAGGTAACTTTCTAAGGGACTGTGACAGGGCAATTTCTATATACCCGTCTAGCTATAATTGGGTCACCGACTTGAGTAGAGAATAAGAAGGTTCTGAGAGAGTTTCTAGACTAACAATGAATTAGATTGTTATATAAATAGTTACAAAAGATAGAGTAGACCTTGGATCTAACAATACATAAACATCAAAGTCAAAGACTCATAACGTACCAATGACTACATTTTGAGAACCTTCATTACGTAGGTGATCTTAAAGTCATATAACTTTTTCTTCCGTAGACCAACACATATACTAGATGAGTTACACTGTTGATTCTGGCGACCTGCTGGTGCCGCTGGTGTTGTAGGCTGATCATTAGCATTACTTACTCATTAAACCTATCTATAAGGACAATCCCTTAACCTATGACTAGACTAACCGCATCCAAAACATCCATCATTTCCTGTAAGGCTCTCCCCGGGCTGATTCTTCCATACTCAGGGAATGTGGGGTAAGTTCTGGGTCTTTACTCATTGCCTTGAGACTAGATTCTGGTTCCCTAGCCTTCTAATCATACTTTTTCTTGGTGGATGGAAAACTAGTTGACGAAGGGGCTGGGGTGAAACTTCTGCTTACTCTGCGAGCGATTTCCACTACCTGATTTTTACTTAGATTTCATAGTTTGCAGTCCCGGCCTTCTATTCTCCTTCGCTTGTTACATAAGCTTATCACCCTCAACCTGTTGAGCATGAGTCATAAGCCTAGCAATGTTCATATTTTTCGGTAGCATAACATTTCTACGCTTGTCTTTTCACCAAATCTGACACTCCACATAAGAACTTATTTATATGAGCTCTTCAATCAACAACCATATGAGGAGAATACATTGAGAGTTGGGTAAACTTGAGTCCTACTCATGGTCTGTCATATTCCTCTGCCTTAGTATCATGAATTCTTGGTCCCTAGCTTCTCTCAACTCTATTGGGAAAAAAATGTCCATAAAGGTTTCACTTAGACATTCCCAAGTAATAGGGGTTGCATTTGTACCCCTATATTCCTTCCACTAAGTGTACCAAATATGAGCCACATCCTTGAGATGGTAAGATGCTAGATCAACATGATCATTCCATATTTTCTGTATCACTATAAAGATCTTCTTGATCTCATCCAAGAAATTATGAGGTTCATCACTAGTATTTATCCTAAAAACTGTGGCAGATTCTTCCTAACAAAGTCACGGACCTTACTCGCGATCGATCAACCATTAGCATTCAAAGGATCTTGAACTCGCTGATTGTTCTGGTTGGCGACACTCTGAGCCAACATCTGAATGGGATTCCTGAATTCAACTTCCTAATCTTGGATTGGAGTAACTGCGTTATATTTCCTAGCATTCATATTCCTCGCATTAGCTCTATGATGAAGCATGATCACTAAAACATAGAATATCAAGTTAAATGGAATTATATCATACCTTACGCATGATAAGATTAAAAAATGAATATTATTCCTTAAACACTTTGTAGCATCCTTCTCATTAGATGTGGTGAACTTCACACCCGTGAAAGGAACTTTAGTTAGTGCTGCTTTCCAAACATAATGGGTCACTTAAACCTAGGGCTCTGATACCATATTTTTCACACTCCGAGCTACCTCTGCCACGTGAACACGGGACCTAGGACCCCAAGTGATCCAAATCTAACTCTGTTGGTATGATCACGAGCATACTAAAGATAATAAGTTGATGTAGAAGATAAAATATAACTGAAATTAAAGATAGGAGATACCGATATACTCTAACTGAAATATATAAAAACTCATGAGTTTAATACGAAGAAGGTATAAAATCAATAATGAGTTGAAACTATGTCAGAATATAGCCTCTAACTGACTAGAAATGCCGGGACAATTCCCCTCTAAGTCTAGAAAAACTGAATCTAAAGGACTAAGAATACTAAAGAAAAACTTATGATTATTTTCCTTGGAGAATAAGGACTCACCATTGATTCTGTTAAGCTGGAAATCAGGAATAACTCTAAGCGTGATCTTTAGGTTGAGAACCTGAACTTCATCACAAAGATGTAGCACACATATGCGTCATTACTTGAAAAGTACTGAGTATGTAGGATAGAGTAAAGCTGAAATCATAAATAACTAAACAAGCACAATATCAACTGTAATATTCTTAACATGATCTACTGAATGATGAGCTAACTGGATGCAATGACCAAATTTATAATATGATCAGACTCAATACTGACTAAACTATAAATATGGTCAATTCAATAGAGTCCTACTGAACTTAGGGAGCTACTACTAACCTATAATAAAATCGGATGAGCTAAATGTAGAATTTGATGTATACACTCCATCATAAGGGCCCAATATACCATGTCATAGGTACAAATACATATTGGCATGATAAATAAACCGATACCTACAAAAGGAACTTACAACCTACTGGACTAGTAGTTCTTGGAATACTTGGGTACGTTGAACCCTAGTCTAACTCGATATTATGCTACTCCTGATGAATCAATGGATTAACGCATTATTAGTGAGTTTTTGTAGTACCGGATAGCTCAAAACTTAACATACAACTTGAGAATGCAATAATCAATCCTATAATGATGCATTAATAATTGAAGCATGTATAACTAAATGACTAAAATAGCTGACTTAACATGTTTAATTTAAGAACTAAAGAAATTCATGGCTATGGCTCTGAAATTGATCCAATGAACTTACTAGTAAACATGATTATATAATTCGGAACATATAACTAATTAATTCATGATGATATAGTGTAATTCTAGAAATCCTAGGTCTATTCATAATAAGGGAATAAAGAAACTGAATTAATTCTAATGACCTAATAGGAGAAAGGATTCCACTAGTTAAATCCCACATGCCAGGTAATGAATTCAACAAATTGATCTGAAAATAAAGTTGTTGACCTTTTTCTTCTCTCTTGCTTCTAATTTTCTAAGTTTTGATTACTGATTGACTTAGTTAAGTTATAGTAATATTTATAGGCTTAAACTGACTCAAACCTTATTATTTAGGGTCAAAATGACATAGCTTAGGAGCAAAACGAACAATGAAAAAGTTCTCCGATTCACTGGCGGAGTCGACTGATGGACCATAAAGTCGACTAAGGGTCTGTACTTGACAAGTGTCATTCACGACTTGAGATTGAAGGTGGACTGGCCCATTGACAAAGTTGACTAAAGGTCCGTACTGAACGACAGCTATTCATGACTGAGGACTGAAAGTTTACTGGCCCATCGATGAAGTCTACTGATGGACCTTAATTCGACTGACGGTTCGTAGTTGGCTCTATTGCTGGGACCTTCAACTTCTAAAAATCTGCATTTTTGACCTTTTTTGGATATGGGGTGTTACATGAACTAAATGTATCAACTAAAGCTATGATCTAAATAAATAAAAAGTCATTTAAAAATTTAAATCCTATATCCTTATGGGCTGCATGGTTTATGTGGAATGTGATTTTCCTGAACTCATCCCCCTATCGGTACTCAATACTACTCCCTTTATATACACACACTCATGTTGATCAAGCATAAATTCTCCCTCTTTGTTTTGAGATAATTACTCAAAAAGATCCTCTTTAAGAGGCAATGCCTCAATTATCTCCAGAAACTCCTTTAACTCTTTATAAAAATCAAAGTTCTATTTCTTAATGTAAAAATGATACATTTTGGATAAAGTAGTCCCCCCATACACTACTCAAAATTAATCTTTAAACTCTAATAAAAACTTGTCTTTACTTTCTCAAAAATCATTTTAAGACAAAAATCATTTATTAAATAGATTATCAATCCTAACTTAGTAGTAACTCAACAATAGGGTTCATGCTTAAAAATAGAAATGAACAATCAACACAAGAATCTCCGTGCAAGATATATCAACTCAATAATAATTAAATACTATTTAGAACTCAATAACGAAACTCATCTTAAGAAAAATCAAAAGTAAAAATGTAACACTAAATTATTCTTTATTGATAGGATGTAGATGCATGGAATGAGTACGAACTCATTTTTATCACTATGAGTAGTCTCACATACCATCAAGATTAAAGTTCTTGATGAAATCGGTGAAAACTTGTCCAACCCAAATATTTCTCCTCTTGGATCTTTTCCCTAAGACTTGGAAGTATTGAATATGATCGGATTAATAAACATTATTTAAAAACTTGACTTAGGTCTAATAATGTAGTGGTTTAGGGTTAGAAGAGGTGGGAAAGGACTAAACTACCCTTCTTTAAAAATAATGAGAAACCTTTTATTGGGCTATGTATGATTCTTGGTTTGATCTACAGACCATAGATCTTATAAATGGAATTTATATTAAATTTAAAGCCTCAAAATTTCATTTTACTGGTGAAATCTATGAAGCATAGAAAATCCTACACGACGTAGATTTGTTTTTTAGAATTTATGCAACTTTTCAAGATCCAAAGTCCATTCTATGGGTCCAAACTATAACTTCTAGAATATTTTAGGATCGCTATAATGGATGCGTGTAGGAATTGGACCATAAAATTGAAATGAGGCAAACTTCTAAGTGTTGGAAAGAGGACTCATATTCTTTATATTTTATAGGTAATGGGTCATGTAGTTCATTTTTTGCGGAGAGATATGATCATTTGAAGTTGACCTATGTAGAATCTTATGTCAAAAACTTAATTGATAAGAAATATTTCTACTCAACTTTGTGCTAGGAGTGTCTAGTTGCCTTAATTAATTTTCGAATCCATTATCACACATAATAATTCACCTGAAAACATAAGGGATATTTTATTATCACTTAAATTAGTCTAAAACACAAATTAAGAATAGTTTGGGCCTTATCAGGAAATTTGTGGGGTGTTAAATTTTCACTAAGTGTTTTTCGCGTTTTCTTATGCCCAAATGAGCAGAGCATATCTTAAAATAAGTAACAATAAGATTATGGAAAATACAATTTTTAGGGTTTTTATGACTTAAATTGTAAAATACTTAGTTTATGAGTTTTAATGCATTTTGGGTTATTTCTACGTTGATAAGTCTGAGGTATCATTCCAGTAAGTCTATCGACTCGGATCCGGCAACATTCTTCTACATGTTATGTTGTTGTTAAGTCCCATGCCTTATTCTGGGAGGTCCATTGTTTTCATCTAGGTTATATTCCACCAGATTGCAGTTGATAATTTTAAGGTATCATTCTGGGTGATTCTTGGCAGCTTTTGAGCTTTTACTTCCAATCATTTATCGCTGGGATCACATCATCGTGATGTTTGGCTTGTTCAGTGCAGTGACTTTCTTGAATTTCAGTGTTTTGGTATTCACTTTTTGTGTTTTTTTTCCTTTTCCCTTGATCATTGGCATTCATTTTTTTGAACTTATCCATTGCAATTTTAGAATTGTGTGTATCTTCATATATTTAATTTTCTAAGCTCGATTGGTTCTTGATGCCTATTGAGTAGTCATACTAAGTTTCTACATATTTTTCTGATGCAACTCTAAGTACGAGTAGTCCTCATTGAGACTTTCTAGGACTTTGTCCTAGAGTTTGTATGCTTCTAGGACTATTTTGTGTTAGGTTAATGTTATGTGTATATTGTTTGCAGGAAAAAGGCTTGGATGCGATTGATAAATATGTGAGATCAAAAGTGAAGAAGTGGTCACTAATTGAGACACCCACGGGCTGTAGTACAAACGATGAGTCGAGGGTGCTCAGTCGTAGTCTTGGCTTAAGAATATGAATTTTGGTAATTACTGTACAAAGTACCAGGATGGACCGTAGACTAGTCCACGGATTGGGGTGAGTCATTGTAGGTGGAACATTAGAGAAGTCTGGCAAGTGAAGAACCACAGAGCAAGATGACGGGTCGTAGGTCAACCCATAGTCCTTTCTACCCATCTGCCAATAAAGGTCTAAAAGTTGAAGGGTCTAATGCCTGGAGAATTTATCGAAGTGATGATCCATGAAAAGGACCCACAGACTGTATGTCATCCCATAGTCTGTGGGTCGAAACAACAATTTATACTACGCCAATACAACTTATTTCCTTATTTTGTTTCCTATTGGCTTAGGAATTATTTTCTATAAATAGGAGTTGTAAACCTCATTTTTTGAGGGTTATGTATTATTATAATGTTTTAGTTTTGTTGGTAATGGAAGTAATTTTCAAACTCTTAGCAATTAACTTTCCGAAATTCATTTTAAGCAAGTTTAACTTCAAAAATTTTGGGTTTTCATCAATCTTACTTTTAAGTGCATCAATTCTATATACCCAATTATGAATTTTGTTCTTTCAAGTATGAGTAGCTAAATTCACAACTAGGGTTGTGGGAACCATGAGAAATTGACAATGTATGAATAACAATAAAGTATTTCTTTAATATTGTTTATGCATGTATTGTTAGTTCTTTCAAATAGAAGTATTTTTAACGATACACACATTAGAACCTGCATTGTTCCTAGTTGACGAACTATGGAGGAAGTGAATAAGAAAAGAATTAACCACAGAGATTTAGTGGATGCTATTTAATAGTCTAATATCAATTGGAGTGAGGGTTAAAACTAAGTCATACATTTGTGTGATGAGTAATATTAGGTAAAAGGTAAGATTTAGTAGAGCATACACCCGTAGTCGGACAAAGGTACAAGGTGTAATTCTTACTTAGAGAACTAATAACTTAGGGATACCGAACTTACCAACTTTGCATGTAAAACACAAGAAAATTGCAAGTCTTAAAGCCTAATCTAGAGCTTAACATGAGAGTATAAGAGTTTTAACATTGTTTTAGAGTCACTTATAATGGATATAAGTCATTTAGGAAGTTTTAGAATCAAAGTATCAAGGAACGCCCCCGACGTCCGGAGGCTAGTGCAAAAGGTGCTAGTACGCATTTGTAAGATCCCAAAACTGACTTAGGTGAACTAGATCCTAAAATGGTTTTTATTATGGCATAAGTTCATAAATTGGTAGATAAGGTGGTATTTTTTTAGTGTCTAAGAGTTTAGGTGCATTTGATGTCAAACGTCAAGGGATGACCAAGATATTCGACGACTAAGTCACATATGTGCCTCACATGTGATTCTATGTATTTATGTGTGATTAATGAAATTATAAGGTACTTAATGAGTTATTATAGTGCATATATCCAATGTGTCATGTTTCGTGAAGTTTGGAGGTCAAACGTCCAAGAACGTCCATGACGTTTGAAATGTTTGCCTTGAAACGACCTTGTATGTCTATGAATGTTTGGTCAAGTTTATGTGTTCGTTTTGGGTAAAATTCATATGAGAGGTCCTAAACTTGTATAAAAATATGGTATCACAAAGGAACATCCAAGGGCTGTAAAGGAAGCATCCAAAGTTGGTGCCTAATACTTCCCAAGTCAGCCTATCAACAGATGGAAATCGACACCTATCACGACCCTTAAGTACACCGTAGAAGTTAGGGAGAACCCTTGGGTCATGACCGGGTGTACTTGACCCTTTGGGGTCTTGTACAAGCCCTTTAACTATCGTTCATTACATAATACATGAAAAGTAGAAGGAATTGGAACTCTTTAAGACATCTAATATAAAAAGGAATTCTTTCATAAATTCATAAAGAATCTCATCATCACAAGATAACATAAGACACAAAATGATGTCTTAGGGACACAACCCTTTACATTGATAGAAAGTACATAATAAAGTACATAAGAAGAAGTTATACAAAACTAAAATAATTGAGAACTATGCCCTCAAATATATGAGGGCATACTTTGTCTTGAAAGATCAAATCCCAAGCTTGCCTTCTAAACTTCAACCTTACTTCCAAAACCTATACTTATAGAGTATAGAGAAGTATGGGGTTAGTACAAAAAATGTGCTAAGTATGACATATGCAAAAACATGCAAAAAGGGACATTTTAGTAAAGACACATTTTCATGCCAATTAATATAAAACATTGATGAATATAGAAGTAAAAGGACGCACTTTAAACTAAGCATTTACAAAGAACTCTTAGTACATTACAATGAACCATTTGACTCCAAAAATAGTGAACTTCCTAGGTATTGCCAATGAGGAAGTGAATACTGAGGTTATCGTACGACTCATAAAGGTAAGACATGAAGGATATGCACATATGCCTCATTCAATACACACCAAAGTGATCCTCTAGACTATCCCTTTACTGCTTACTCACCTCGGGAGAACAAACAACCACTTCAATAACAAGACATTGGGAGAACACTCAAATAAGACACCAAGACTTCCCGTTAAGAATGCCTACTTAGTGCAATAAGTAGATAATATCCCATACGACGACTTACCCTAAGTAGTACACTCTTTTAGAAGACTTGGCACAAAGACTCCCCTTTCGGAAGGTCCTACGTAAGGCAGTGGATAGATAGTGTTCCATATCACCACTTAACCTAAGTAGTACATTCTTTTAGGAGACGTAGTTCATTTAATTAATACAAGACTCACAAAGACTCCCCTTTCGGAATGCCTACTTAGTGCAATGGATAAATAGTGTCCCATTCCACTACCTACCATAAGTAGCACACTCTTTTAGAAGACTTAGCACATTCATTACTTTTGTGGGAGTTTGCTTAACCGACATAAACCATGAGAGATAGACATGGTATCACGATATTAACCCCTATAAGATGAGGGATCCTCACTTGCCTAGAGTAAGGTCATTCTCTTAGCTTTTACATGGATTTGTCAATAACTACACCTATACGGGCGCATAGTCAATGAGTAAGGAGATTGATACTAAGTAACTCATTCTCTACTAAAGAGGAGTACTCATCTCATGAGGTACATTATAACACAACATCTGAACTCACGAAGTGTAACCACCTCTTCTTTATATCCTCTCCTATGCTAGGCATAACTTCCCCACACAGATTCTCAACATTATGAACTATAGGTTAAGGATAACTAGTGAATACCACATCTCAACCATCGAGGGAATTCATCCTTCAAACTATCTTAGAAAGATCTTATGATGTAGTGGGTTTGCTACTAAATGCTTTGTCTCAACTCACGTAGAGTGTTCACCCCAAAACTCCCCTTTTTTACTTGACTTAGATTCTTTTATTCATTCATTCAAGTGTTTGTGTGTGTGTAAATATGAGCACACCTTGCACATAATATCATTTCACTTACATTTAACTTCTAGACAAGATTATACATTCATTCATCACCTCATACACTTTACATGCTTCACATAATCATATACTTCATTTAAGCATACTTTGTAGTCTACTTCACTTAATAGCTTCATAAGGCACATTTAACAAGAATAACACTATTATCATCTTAATTCACATAGCAAACCTTCATGGCCTCATCAACAATAAACAAGTAACTTCACATTCATACAATTCAAATGAACACCACCACCAAGAAGGTGGACCATACCACTCAAGAACATTTCAAAATTAAAGCTAAAAAACATAACAAACTTATCATTTAATCAAAGCATCCATCACCTATAACATTTTAATCAAAAATTCATCATAAATTAGACCTTAGGGCAGTAGCTAAGAAATAATATCAATCAAAATAAACAAATGGCCAAAGACAACCAATTCATGCTCATTTAAACCATTTATTAAGCCAAAATTTGATAAAAAAATTATAACATGTTTTCATTGAAGTTTTACCATTAAAATCATCAACTGAAATTAGAAAAATCATATTTGAATAATTAAAAACGTTTTAATGCAAGACCTATATCTAGAGTCAAAGATAGAAGAAGTTATGGTTACACCCCCTTTTGAAATCTTTTTGAATGGTGCTCCTTGAATGGAAGAGATTTAAAGGATGGATACCATACCTTAGATAATAGAAACCCCAATGATATTTATTAAGAACTTGGACACCAACATGCCTCCTAGCTCTTCTTGACTTCCAACTTCCAAAGAGACTTGGCAGAGATTTCTAAGGGAGAGGGGTTATGGGTTTTAGGAAATGTGGTCTAAAATTAGGTCTTAGGGTTTAAAATATTTTAATGTATCTAATGACCATAAAAATAACCTCCTAGGTTCATAAAAGACTTGTGTTGAATTTACCAAATACCCCATGTCATTACAGGGAGTTGACAACTTTTGGGGAAGTCTCACAAACGGAAAAACCAACAGGTTGTTTGTCAACGAACGACCTGTTGGTGGGGTATCGTTTGTTGAGTATTGACCTCAATGAGTATCAAACGTTACTAATTTGAGGTCCAATCGACCTCCATGGTGTACGGACCATTAGTAGACCAACAGACCATCCCTTGGGTCATCGTTTGGTCAGTGTTTGGTAGTTTCTTCCCACGAGGTGGGGTCATATTCTAGGGACCCTCCTGGGTACAAAGTGGGATCATACCGAAACTTTAAACCCCTATACATATTCGGCTAGGTATTAGGAACATCCCACATCAATTTCAATTAAAACAAATACGTAAAACTCACTCAAACATACCAAGACACACAAAGACTATCGAAGGCACACTTTGCGAACTTCATGGACGTTTGACCTCCAAATTTCACGCACTACCTGAGAAAATCAAAGTTATTCTTTTTAACTTAAAATTAATTCAATAAACAATAAGCTCTAGATCATCTTAGTTCATTTTAGGGTTTTACAACCTAGTGGGTCAGTCGATGCCCCGTTGGTGGTGTCTCAACGATTGGCACTTATGCGTGTAGGAGAGAAAGCAAAAGAATATCTTATGTACCAACCACGGAAAAACAGTATGGTCCATTGGTCAAGGTATGGGCAATCGTTTGGCAACTGTTGGTGGACTGCCTCCCTATGCAGTTCACTATTAAGTTGAGGGGTCAATTTGTGAATTCACCCCACGTCCAGATAAGTGTATTGGAGGTTACTTAAGGGTCTTTTGGGTATTATTACATTTTTTAGAATCCTAAAACACTTGTAAGATTTCATTCTTCAAAATCAAAACCTAAATTCCCTTAAAAGTTCCCTAGAACTGCATGGAGCCAAAACTCAAGGAAGGGCTTGGATTGGAGAATTGAGTGGAGATTCTTCATCAAATTGAATAATTATCTTCAATTAGGTATGATTTTTGATCCTTGGAACTCTATTAATCAAGGAACCCAACTTTCAATGAGGTTTTCTAATGTTTTCGAACTTGAATTGTCTATTACATGATCCATGCATGAGTTCTTGCATTAAATATTTTGACGCACTTATTAGTGATTGAATTTTTATTAATTTGATGATTTTAACTCAATTAACCCACGAACCCATGTAATTGATGAACCGTAGTTTTTGACAATGTTATGGGTTACTTGATATTGACTCAATGTTTATGAATTCTAATTGAGTTTTCTATGGGCTATTGAATGATGTGATAGTTATAATGAATTGATATATACATTGTATTAGATTGATGAATATATATAGTGAATTGATCTAGTTTCATTGAGTACTGTTATAATTGCATTGAATTATTGTTCGTGGCCATTGGTAATGGTCTTATGGTTTTGAATTGGAAGATTTAACATCGAATTGAGGTATTAAGGATGGAGTGGTGGTACCCTTACCTATTTCACTTTATTTTATGTTAATTAGAATTCAATTATATTGTTATTGGTGTGGTCCACTTATCGTGGCGGTGTTATGTGCTTTACTTGCAGTTGATGTGGCATTATCGGCATTATTTTAAATAATATGATGATCATTGCCTTGTCGGCAACTACATGATGTATTACGATTATTATGTGAAGTATGATAATATATACCTATATGATAAGTACTGTGAAAGTATATGTGGTTTCTTCTATTTACGTTACATAGTTAATCATGTTAGACTATGACTCTGGCTTTGTGTGTATAGTCTTAGGGTTGATGTTTGCTTTTCACTAATTATATGAGTCTATGATGGTCATATTGATGATTATATGATAGCTTATAGGATAACTTAAAGAGGATATGGTTATGTATATTTATTTCTATAATCATATGTAATATGTATTAAAGTGAAGTATGTTGTGTCATGTCTTGTTTGACTTATGTCCCTTACTGGATGCTTTTATGAATGTGAATATGAGAGGTCTTGACTTAGGATTCTAAAGACTCTTAGTCTTGTATATATGAATGAAATGAGACTTTAAATAGTGTTAAGAGGGTCCTTTATGTGAAACCTTAAACCTAGTCGTAAGGTTATTAATGTTGAAGTTGGAAGCCAAAATGGTATCCTTCAAGGAAAAGGGATGATAGACTTAAGGTTTTTTGGCTGGAACGACATCATATCAAACCTTAGGAAAGTCATGATGAGCTTCTTGTCTCCATGGTAAGGTAGTCCTAGAGGACTTTTCTTTGGTACGGTAAATGTGATTGGGTTATGAACTTGATATGGAGCCCCTTTATATGAACCTTAAGTGTGAATTACTCTATGAGAACAAATGCTAGCACCAAGTGAGTATGATAAGGAAAGTAGTCCTCGTTAAATAATGAGACTATATTACAAAGCACTCCCTTCATATTCCTTAACCATGTGCCTACACGGGATGTGTCCAAGTTCTATCATTGCCAAGTAGAACACTCTTATTAATGTAGTTTAGAACTTCGGATTCCATGCTTTTCTATCATCGTATATGTCGGTTATTGCCTATTCTAATCATATGATACCTTCAAGCATTAGAGAAGTTCTATAATGTTTTGGTGGTGGCATGGGAAGCTATCAAGACAATGCACAATATGCTTTAAATGTTTTAGTTAGAGTCCTTAGGTCTTGTCCAAGATCATTATTTGAATGTCCTTATGTGGTGAATGAGTCCTAAATGAACTAGTGAATGTAATGACTTAAGTTAATAAGTAACTAATTTTAATTGAATAATATTTATCTAGAGTAGTTAGGGTTTGTCTAGTTACGCTTTGAAGGGGGCATAGGAATGGCCACTTCGTATCTTATCTATATAAGTCTTAAGAATAACTCTAGGTAGGAAAGATGTTGATTATGAGGACATTATCTAAGCCTTATTAGTCTTAAGAATTATTTAGGTAGTCTTGAAGAGGTTAATCATGGACAATATCTTCTTGATTTACTTAAGTAAGTCTTTTGATAGCCTTTGGAAAGAGAATGTCATATTACCTATATGTTCATTTGTTAAGTGAGAATGATTCTATCCTAGGTAGTCTATAGGATCTCTTAAGTGTGTGTATAAGGGACTGTATCGGCGGTTGCTTCAAAAATCACTCAAGTGAGACTTAGAATCACCTTTGGCAGAGGAAATCTCATGTTTATATGTTTGATGTCTTTTAAGTGTCTATGTGTCTCATTATAAGTTGTCTTGAGGACGATTTAGACATGTTTAGGAAGGTTGTATGGACGGTCTCTCTTTGTGTTGCTTAAGTGAGTATTAGGAAAGATTTTAGTCAGAAGACTACATACTAGAAACTAGTGAAAGGGAAGAAGAGACACTTCACTGTACAATGAAGCAATTCACTATACAGTGAATTAAGCTCACTGGAAGGTGGCTCTTAAAAATTCTATAAATTGACAGAGTGATTTCATCTGTGTTTCTAAGTTGATATGTGCTTACGATTATATTATGATATTCATATGAAAAGATGCATATTTCCAATAAATGTCTATTTTCATGAATTATGCCATACTTAGTACATGTAGTTGTACTAACCCATGCTTTTATCTATCTCTATAATTGTTGGTAGTTAAGGAGCATTTGGGAAACAAGACTTGGATCGTAGCATCACTCAAGTGAAGTTGAAGTATCTCCTCAATTGACTCGAGAACATATATATGTCTTTTATGTTTCTTATTGAAGTATTGTAATAGACTAAGTATTTCTATTTTCATATTTTGTATGGGTCGTATCCCAAGGTATTCCTGTGTTTATGTTTATGAGATTGAGACTTAGGATTTCCTATGATTTCATATGGAAGAGTTTTTCAACACTATGAAATGTTTTATGAAATGTTTTAATTCCGCACTACTTTTCATTATGTATATGCGATGATTTATATGTAAGGGCTTGTACAAGATCTCCGAGAGGTCAAGTACGCCGATAGCAATCCGAGATTGACCGCAACTTATAGGGTGTGTTTTTGTGATGTGACAACCTTAGTCTATTTGATGAGGTTTTAAGAGTTGGAATTTGATGAAATTTAGTAGTAGAGTGTTTAAAGAGTATTAGAGTTGGTTTACAGTTGAAACTTCCTTGTACGAATCTCCATGAACCAACAAAAGTGTCCTTGAGGAGGACCATTCATTGTTGGCTAAGAAGTTGTCATGGAAAGTGTCTACCAACAAGGTCAAATGATGGGGTGTGGTCCAATCGATGGGGCATCGATGGCAACCGTCGTTGGACACTTAGAAATTTTGGCCAAAGGTCCATTTAGACCAGTCTCTCACACTATCGACGGATGTGCAGGACAGATGGGGGTAAGGGCGTAGGTTGACCTATGACCAGTCGATCAAGGTCTCGTAGGTCTTGTTTGTGTTTTACTTTTATGTTTTAAGTTGTGCTATTTAATTAATTAGGTAATTAGTTAAATATTTAGGGGTTAGGGGAGGTATAATTAGGTTAGTTATTGACTTATACAAAGACCTAAACCTAATCAAACTAACCCACCTCCCATATTTCCCAAAAACACAATTTCTCTTCCTTCTCTCTTCTTTCTCTGTCCCAAATAGAAGAACTACATTGAAGGGCTAGGTCAAGGTCTTAGGTATTCAATAAGGGTTCTTTTCAACATCAACATTTAATAATTAACAAGGTATTGGATCCTTTCATATTTGGGATTCCTTTCCCCAAAGAGTTACTTCAAAATTTGTTTCCAAAAAGATGTATTTTCTATGGTTACTTTTGATTATTATGCTTAGATTATGATGTAATATCATTCAATTATGTTAGTTTTTGATGTATTGACCTAGTTTGTGGAAGATGGCCTTTTCCCTTTTTACCCTAGGTTATGAAGTAGTGATGAATTGATGTGTAGGATTCAATTGACTTCATTATTGTGATATTTAAAATGTTTTGATGACATTACACCCATTATTGGGTTAAATGGATGGTGGATGGTAAATCCTTAGATGATGTCTTGTGAAGGAGATTGGGTAAGTCTTGTGATCTCAAACCTTTACTTCAATTATGATTACTTGTTTTTAGTGATAAAGTTATATTGAAGTACACCTTATGATGTGATTGATTAGGGTTGGTATGATGTTGAATTTCAATTTCTTTATTGTATAATTGTGAGATTATGCTTAAGATTTAATGATATAAGGTTGGTGATGAAGTACCGATGTGCCTTACTATGATATAATGTCATTAATGTGCTAATCTCACCTATGAGGGTTGTAATGAAAGGTATCCTCATGCAACTCCTATTGAGCTATGACTATGACTATATAAGGGGTAGACCCTGTGACCTAAAGTAAGTTATGATAAGGTATCCTATGAGGGTTGTAATGAAAGGTATCCTCATGCAATTCCTATTGAGCTATGACTATGACTAATTAAGGGGTAGACCCTGTGACCTAAAGTATGTTATGATTGTTAATAAATATTTCCAAAGGTTTTTCAGCTTAGCACCGAGTGAACTAGAAGTAAGGAGTGTCCCTTCCCACATAGGGAAGGTAGGATTAGTAATGTAATCATGAGATTGGAGACTATAATGAATGTAGCGTAAAGAGGGTCTCAACCATATTTTCTAGTTCTTGAACTATGTTGCCCCCATAGTAATTTTAGCTATTGGATCTACATAGGTAATATGTTCAAGTTTATGTACTACCTTGGCAAGTAGTCCGCCTTCTTTCAGTGTAGAGTTCCATGACACCAAATTCCAAATTGGCTCAAGAGGTCTATTGTCACAACCTGGATTCTTTAATTTGCATCGCAACCGGTGTCGTCGACCTCTCAGAGCTCGCAGACAAGCCTCTTCTTAGCATTCAACACATTCATATAGTTGAATTTGCGGAAAATTTTAAAATTTAAAACATTAGTGAAGTGTACATAGACTTCATACAATCTTTCATGAATTCATATACTATAAGCTCATCTAAACAACGATTTACAATGGATTACACAATTTAAAAGGGAGAATCAATATATATATATATATATATATATAGCATAATAAAGGGCCTTAATACAAAAACTTCAAAATGAAAATATCTGAAAAAACCTTAGGGACAACATCTCGTAGCTATGTCTAAATACTAGTCTATGAAGATAGAAGCAGCATCCTTGAACTAGAGAGGACCTACCAAAAGGTCTTGAGATTACTGAGTCCAATCCGATGCAATGAGTCTTTAATCTTCTCTCTGACATGCAACTATAAAAAATATAATTTTATAGGGTTAGTACACACTTGTATTAATTATGGGTGCATGCACACATACACATAAGTCTATTCATGATCAAGGAAAGCTGTTTCTTTACAACATGCCATTTCTAGAAAATGAAGTCACTAGACTTTCCTAATTCGTTAGTTGTGAATTTTTGTATGAATATAATGTATTTTAATGCATTCAAATCACACAACTCATTAACTGTCTGATCACAAGGCATTGGACTCATCAATATAATTTTATAACAACTTGAGCGAAGATTTGAAAACTCATCAATATAGTTTTAGCGTCGTAGTTTCTAAGTGTTTGATCATGAGTTTCTTGGTTAAAGAACTGATCTTGGATCATTCAACTAAGGCTAGTTTAGTACATTAATTAAATAAATAAATTAATTACTAAAAAGCCCCACCTAGATTGACTAGATCTAGGAAAACACAACACTTAGTCATATCTGAGTTTTTTCCTAACGATTTCGTTTTGACCCCTTTAAATTGATTAATTAATGAAATTTAATTAATTAAGGTACCTAGGTAATTCATAAAGTACCAATAAATCATTGGAAACTTAACTAATCCTTTTGGACCATCCTAGATTAATTACTAGGATGTTCTTTGAGTTAAACTAGGTTAGTGTAAGAATTTCGGTTTGACCCATTTGATTTAAATAATTAAATTGCTAATTTAATTAATTAGGTTACCTAGGGTAATTAATAAAGTAACCTCAAGTTGTTAGGACCATAAAAATTCTTTGGACCATCCTGGGATAGGTACTAGGTTGTCTATTTAATTAGTTACTAGGTTAGTGTCACCCAATTAAGTCTTAGGTTATCGAGTGTACTAGTTAATTTGTTTTTGTCTGTACCAGGTTAGTTAGTTAGCTAGGTCATTAGGGGAGAGTCTAGAATTAGTTAGAGAGAGCCCCACATGGGTGAACCCATGTGTATGCCTGCCCCCTACTACCCTAACCAAAGTTGGATAGGGTGAACCCTTTTTGATTTAAAATGATATGTAGTGTGATTTGGGGATGAATGTTTCTAATGGGGGGATAATGTAACATTCTAGAAAATTAAATGTCTAGTGAAGATCCCAATACGCCTTTAAGAATGCGTATTGAGAATATATAGGCCTTCTAATGTCCAATATTCTGAAATATTGGGCATAGTATAGAATATTGGCTATGGGGTATTAGCCAATTTTTATATAATGCCTTAATAACTAAAAAATTGGGCATATAAAAAATATTGGCGTAAATGGTGTTAGCCAATTTTTCAAACATTAATAAGATTGTTTGGGAAACGTACCTGTAATAAAGACCCTAAGATAACAATCGTGTTTCATAATAGTAACACATTAGGTACTAGACATCCTAGTGTCAGCCTAGTACCATAGCACATGACCATTTAAAATGATCAGGTAAATTAAGCAGTGCCCAAGGACATAGTGAGGATCTTTCAGACAATAAATAAACATTCCAAATGAACCATCAAGAATAGTTATTTAGGAAAGTAAAAATAACCTATGTGCAAGCCCATGTTAAGGCACATGGGGAGAAACGGCCAAGGACGGGACCACCCTAAACGAATTTGGTTAGGGTAGTAGGGGGCAGGCGTACACACGGGTTCACCCATGTGGGGCGCTCTATAACTAATTCTAGACTCTACTATAATGACCCAACTAACTAACTAACCTGGTACAAACAAAAACAAATTAACTAGTACCCTCGATAACCTAAGACTTAATTGGGTGACACTAACCTAGTAACTAATTAAATAGACACCCTAGTACCGAACCTAGGATGGTCCAAATAGTTGTTATGGTCCTAAAAACTTAAGGGTACTTTATTAATTACCAAAGGTAACCTAATTAATTAAATTATAAATTTAATTAATTAAATTATAAATTTAATTAATTAAATTAAATGGGTCAAACCGAAATTCTTACACTAACATAGTTCAACTCAAGGAACATCCTAGTAATTAATCTAGGATGGTCCAAAAGGATTAGTTAAGTTTCCAATCATTTAGGGGTACTTTATTAATTACCATAGGTACCTTAATTAAATAAATTAGTCATTAATTAATTAATTTAAAATAGTCAAAACGAAATCCTTAGGAAAAAATTCAGATTTGACTAAGTGTTGTGTTTTTCCTAGATCTAGTCAATCTTGGAGGGGCTTTTTAGTAATTACTTAATTAATTTAATTTAATTTCCTAAATTATCCTAAGTTGAATGAATCAAGATCAGTTATTTAACCAAGAAACTCACTATCAAACACTTAGAAACTAACTTTGAACATACTTTCAATCTTCTTTCTTTCTTTCTTTCTTAGAGACATATTTAGAATTAAGAGCATGCAAGCTAACATGAAACCCAGTGTCTTCCCCACATAGAAGAGAGTTGATTCACCGATCATTATGAATCTCTTTCATGTGAGCTAACATGTAATCCAGTGTCTTCCCTACACCGAAAGGGGTGATTCACTGGCTAAGGTGAATCCATGTCAATTATTTATTCCACACTGAAAGGGGTGGCTAATGGCTATAGTGAACCAATAACTTTTTGTTGGGCATTAATCGACATATATCATGTGAGCTACACATGAAATTAGTTTCTTCCCTACACCGAAAAGGGTGATCTGACAGTCCAAGTTTAGATCGAAATACACCTAGCTCTCTTTGGTTGAAACAACAGACTAGATTCCATGTTGGATAGACATAGTTCGAAGACTAGGAGACATATGGAGACTACTGATACACCTGGGAGGTAGCCTCATCTCGTGAGACTTAACCGTGCAAGCACAAGATCATAGTTCGTCTATCGGTGTTTTTTTTCACATTATTTATGTTCTTATGTTTTAGAGTTCACTTAAACATTATGGAAGATTGCTTTCATATTGAGGTTTACTTACTATATTGATGACTTGACATCTCTTTCTTTACACCGCTCACATGTGAATTATCCTTACATATCATATTTGGTGTTAATAGACTTGTGTCACACATTCTAACACCCTTTTTTGTGAGTAGCTTAACGTGGTATCCTAGGTGTAACTGAGGCTTGTCTCACTTTTTTAACACCTCATTATGGTAACTTTCTTAATTTGAACATATTTAATGATGTTAATACTCACTTTACTTGTTTACCTTCATTTGATAACTTCATATCATCCTGTATGGATGATGAGAACTTCATGCAATTAGTTACATATGTTCATAGTTCATTTGTTTAGGGCATGTTCGGACTTGTCACAATGATTGACATGCCCTTGGATATGGATTTATTGAATTACATTATATATACGTATTTTATCATTTCAATACATTTGCTATATATAATTTGCATAAAATTAGTATTGGCCTAAATAAATTGGAAAAGATTTTGTAATCATCTTTATTGGCATAATCCAAATTTACGTTTGTTCATTATTAGTTTGGTTTGTATTAACCATTAGACAATCTTTTAATCATTTAAATATAACAATATATCCAATTTCATTCAACTTATTGGACAATGTATTGTTAGCCATTTTATTGGCATAAGCCAAACATTCAGTCAAATATTATTTCATGGAGATATTTTTATCCAACCTTATAACAAAGTTCAAACATCGCATTAGTAGCCATTTTGGACATCCTCATATGAACAATTCAACGAAGAAAAAATTTTCATTAAGTCACGTTTAACTGTAGGTATACATATCACCACCATAACATCTCAAGACAAGCATCTTTGGACACAAGATGAAGTAACCACGTTTTTTATATGTCATAAGTAGAACATAAAATCTTACATGTACAAAATATAGGTTCATTGAACATTTACAAATCAATAACCCTACACATTAAGATAAACCAAAACCACATACCAACAACATGATCAAGACTACATCTATATATTCATTAGTACAAAAAACGAGGATACAAGGTAAGAAGAACGTTCAATAAGAACCTTGGAAAATAAGCCTTGTTTTGAAATTTCATAGATTCTAGATTATGAAAAATAATTTTGGAGAATGAATTCCAGGATAAAAACCCATACCTTATGTGGAACTTAATCTACGCAGACCACCTTGAACGAAACCTTCAAGAACACCTTGAATTCACCCTAGATAGTCGATGAACTTTATGTCTTTTTGCTTACTATTTTAGCATTGTGTTTTCTAAGTATTTTATCATAATTTTTTAGGTTTAGGAACTAATATTGACTCATTCAACTTAGGGTAATTTAGTAAAATATATATATAAATAAATTTATTACTAAAGAACCCTTGCGAGATTGACTAGAACTAGGAAACACAACACTTAGTAAAATTTGAAAATTTTCATAATTATTTCGTTTTGACCCCTTTAAATTAATTAATTAAATGATATATTTCATAAATTAAGTGACCTAGTGTAATTACTAAAGTAACCCTAAGTGATTGGACCTTAATAAACCTTTTTGGACAATCCTAGGTTAAGTACAAGAATGTTTCTAGAGTTATACTAGGTTAGTGTAAGAATTTCGGTTTGACTCCTTCAATTTAATTAATGAAATTACTAGTTTAATTAATTAGGTGACCTAGGGTAATTACTAAAGTACCCTCAAGTCGTTAGGACCATAACGATTCCTTTGGACCATCCTAGGTTAGGTACTAGGTTGTCTCTTTAATTAGTTTCTAGGTTAGTGTCACCCAATTAAGTCTTAGGTTGTCGGAAGTAGTAGAGAATTTATTTTTTTTGTCCTAGGTTAGTTAGTTTGTTAGGTCATTAGGTTAGAGTCTAGAATTTTTTAGAGAGATAGGCCCCATATGGGTGAACCCATGTGCACGCCTACCCCCTAACTACCCTAACCAAATTCGGTTCGGGTGGTCCTCTCCTTGGTCGTTTCTCCCCATGTGCTTGCATTTGTTCTTATTGAATTTTCCTAACTAAATATTCTTTATGGTTTGTTTGGAATGTTTACTTATTCTCCCAAGGATCCTCACTATGTCCTTGGGCATTGCTTAATATACCCGATCATTTTAAATAGTCATGTGTTGTGGTACTAGGCTTGACACTTGTATGTCTAGTATATAATGTTTTACTATTAGGAAATATGATTTTTAGGTTAAGGTCTTTATTGTAGGTCATTTCTCAAACAACCTTTTTCATGTTATAAAAATTGGCTAACACCCTTTAAGCCAATATTATCTAATATGTTTAATATTTTGCTTATTTGGGCATTATATAGAAATTGGATAATACCCATTAGCCAATTTTCTATACTATTCCCAATATTTCTCAATATTGGGCATTGGAAGGCCTACGTATCCCCAATACGCATTCTTAAAGACCTATTGGGCTCTTCACTAGACATATAATTTTTTGGAATGTTACATCTATGTCGGTTAAGCCAAGATGTTCCCGAAAGTAAAATGAAGTAATAAAGTGAACTCTAACAAGGATGACTTGAGGGATTTGACTTACTCTTGGTAGGGGTATGTGACTCTACCTATACATTGTACTAGTTAGCCTTGGAGAAGTCTTAGAAGTATGTTCTTATGTTCATATATTCGTATAAATATAAATTATATATATATATATGTTGATCTTACATATTAATGACACCATCTTATATTGGTTTGACTTATGAACATGTGGTTGGTATTTTTATTAAAGTATGATAATGTCAACTCCTAATGATAAAGTATGTAAAATTGAATATTTTTATAGTTTTTGTTGGGTTTACTAGGTTTAGTTAGGTTATGAGGCCTTACTTAGTCATTGCACTTGTGTAGTTAATAGGGGTGTACGAGTGATGGTGTTGCTTAGGATATAATGTTATGAACTCAAATGCATGCTTGTTGATATTATAACTTGATGATAAATTTGTCTTCATTATGTGCTGAATTATGTTGATATGCATATTGACTTGGCTAGACTTGATATTGTTGGTCTTGTGTTGAACAAATGTCCCTTTTGGCATGATTTCTATGTTGTATGTGCATATCATCCTATACTTAGTACAAGTGATTTGTTAACCCCATTTCTCCCTTTATCCCCAACATTTTAGGTTAAGGTCGTTGAATGGTTCGTGACAAACTTAAAGGAAGGCTTGGATCATTTCTCCATGTGTGGGTGCGTCCTGATGTACCGAGTATGATTCCTTTCTATCACTCTATCTATGTTACATTGGTATAGGTTAAAGAAAATCATTTCACTCTTGTTATTTCAAGATATTGTTGTAAGACCTAAGTGTCATTTATACAATTGTGCAAGAGTTATTCCCATATTATTCTATTCGATGTAGATTGTTTAATATGAGACATCCCTTTTAAGAATATATTATGTATGCTATCTATAAGTGAAATAAAATTAGAAGACTATGTAATCTTCTTATATGAGGAGTCTATGTATACTCGCTATGAATATATCATGTGTAAGCGAGAGTTATATGTAAACCTCATGAAATAGATGTAGATGAAAAGTTTTACTTTTTCGCACTTTTGAACCTATGGAAGTATTATGAATTCTAAGAGGATAGTCTTAGTCCTCTCCGAGGATGCCGCCGCTAGTTACTTCTACGGGTACTTCCCGGATATTACAGAAATGATTACTATTATTAGGATTACCATGTTAAGAGCTTATAGGGAACATATATGCCCTAGTTTATTTATCATATTGATACAACAAAGTTGAATCTTGTCTACTTGTTAGTGAGAATAATAATTTGTTACGTTATTACAATCCCCCCCCCTTTTTACTTCACTTATAAATCCATAGACTAAATAGATATAGTTGATAGTTAATTAAACTCTACACCATATTCCTCGTGGGATCGACCACTACTTATAAGTTCGGTTCTTTATTTTAAAATAATTACTTATAAATTTTAGGGAGGTGTAATTTGAGCGTATCAAAGTTTGGTGTCCTGTCAAGGAATAATACTTTAAAATTAAAATAACTACAAGTGTTTGAATTTAATCTGGTATTTTCTAATTTTATGTTTTTTGTTTTGTTTTTGTTTCTTCAGGTTTCTACTCTATTGTATGCCGAGTACATGGATTCAAGGAGAACATTTGATCCATTAAGATCCAAAATTGAACAAAACTTTGAGGAGAATGAATAATGAAGGGCTACACAACAATCCAAACGAAGAGGATATAGGCATTAAATTTATAATGCAGCCTCCAGGTGTTGTAAATGACTTGTTTAGTTATATGGTGGTAGTTTAGTTTGGAATGCAGAAAGGGTGCATCATCCACCAACACCAAGTTTTCGCTATCACTATAGGGTGGACTATGATCCATCTGCATCATCAGATGGGTACATTTTTCTCCCTCCATTGCCTCCAGGTAAGACATTCGTCTTAACCAACCTCCTGGTATAGTGAGAGGGTTATTTCTTTGGTTATGTTCATTCGGCCAAATTTTCTAGTGCTTTCTAGTGTTATGTAGGAAGTCCATAACTATATATGCATTTAATAGGGTTGAAAGTGTTCCCATTTTCATTGACCAGTGATGTTTTTGTCTTGTTTTCATAGTTACCATAAAATTCTATCTACTCTTGGGACCAACTATATAAGGTGTTCGTATTAAGGTACTTTCATGTGTCCAAAAATTTTAATTATAACTACTACAAAATAGGTCTGTTGCAACACAAGAATAATCATTGCCATAGACTCAAAAAGTGTTGCCATTTCATTATGGAAACGGAAACTAGTGTGTTGCATATAAGTCTGTTGCGATATGTCTATAGTAACATTTTTATAACAATAGTTGTAAACTATTGCAACACACTATCTATAGAAAAAATTATTCTTTAGTCTAGGACGACAATTTTCTGCACTTGCTGCAACATTTGTGACCGTTGCAAAAGACCTATAGCAACAACTTTATTATTCAGCTCGATCTACTCTATTACAAAGTTTCGTCTAAACTATTGCAACAATGTTATAAAGCTATTGAAATAGACTTTTAAATGGTTGTTGTAGGCTATTGTGCTATTGTATGTATTCTTTATGTTTGATATAAATTATAATATAATGATAGAAAATATTAAACCAATACGTACTTCAACTTTTTGCATCCATATATTAAAGATTAGTACACACGATCTTGATTTACAAATGAAGAGTTAACATACATTGATGTTCACAAAAATTAATCCTAAACATAGAAATTATCCTAGAAAGTTCAAGAATTGGCATTCATTCAATTTCACAAAATTAGGCCAAAAATACAAATAGTGCTAGAATGTTCAAGAATTGGTTTTCATCCCGACTTTGCTCATTTTGTTCACCTACAATTTTAAAAGGGTCAACAATTAGGAAAGAGGATGTTCAAAAATTAAAAGGTAAAAGAAGACACGCAACTCCAAATAAAAAACAACCAAGAAAATAACTTCATTCTAATTACGGTAGACAATAAGAAATTAAGGGATATTATTTCCCTTAGATACAGAAGGAACAAAATCAATAAATGTTTCTTACCACAACGACATAAAGCCTTTGCCAAAATCACGACCTGTAAGGATCACAAATCATTTCCCTAACATAGATCAAAACACAAGGAATAAAGATCTGAACTTTTCGTAAATGAACTTACCGACTTGTTAGTGTGTATATAAGTCAAATCCGTAAAGAATGCACGCCCCTAGAAAATCTGGTCTAGAATCATATTGTGTGTTAAAAAGAGCTTCAAAACGATGGGTCTGAATGAATTTATTCTACTTGATCGTACAAATTATAGTGAAGGTAATTTCCTAGTAACAGATTAAGAAGTGTTTCATGTGGAAGAAGTCATAAACCAGCCATAAGCTATAGAAGTTTTCATATAGAACAAACACCAAAGACATGACTCACGTCTCACAAACCAGACAGGGCTTATTAAGATGTATTCTGGCACTGTGTTATAGAGCAAGCAAGTTACTATTGGTAAAGAAAAGTTCATATTAGATAGAATACAAAAAGTAATAGCCAAAGAAAAATATGAACGAAATTACCCTTGGATTTCAGCAAGATCACTAGGAAGCTCCAAACTTAAAGAGTAGTAGAAGTAGAGCCTTTATGAAAGAATATCAGCTTTTATACTATTCTTACTTTTTAGAAGAACAATGCCTTATGAGGAACAAGCCTTATCCTAAAGGTAAAATCAGTGCTAAATAATTCCATGATGTTTAGATAGAGATATCATTATAAATTTAGGACTAAAAGACAACTATTTTGCCTCACATTGTTGTATTCTTCTGATCAATTAGAAATATTAGAACAAGCACGTAGCGAAACATCTTGAGTTTAGGCATTAGAAGTTTGGATTTTGTTGTAGATGTTCCCACATCGACTTGGATTTCATGCCTATCCTATGGTATGAAGTATTACAATTCGCAAATAAGATATTGTTATCAATTTGTAATACCTCATACACCTACATAGATATTTGTAGTTTACAATGTTCAGATTTAATACATAAATCAGATAAATAACTCGTGTGCTACCACTTAGATAGAAATACCAACACACGAAATGATCAAAAAATTCCAAAGCACAAGATAAACACAAAATTGAAGTATGAATACTGTGTTAAATCATAATGGTTGAATAGTAATTTACCTAAGGTAGGTATGAAGATAGCCGCGTATGGAACTCAGAACCAGAGGTATGAACATAATTCCGGAAAGCAAAAAGTACTAAGCCTTTAGCTGACTTTTATGGTCAATCTAATATCCCTGAATATTCTATGCACTTCACTTGTATATGCTCCACCTTCAATCAGTTATTCAACTTCCTTCAAATCTAAACCACCACAAACAAACAAGAAAGGCCATGAAAAAATATACTTTCTAAAGGGGGAATTTTTCATTCAATGTCCAAAAAAGTTTAAAATGCAAAACATTGTCTACAAAATTCCACTCCTAAAAATTACGATAGAACTATTGATCCTCATGTATTATAGATATCGACGAACTGGAGGTGAAGGCGACTGCGTTGGAGCTGCTTCCTCATATATCACTTATTGGAAAATGGAAAAAAGAAGAATAGACGGTGATCATCTCCGTGCTCCTGCTGGTTATCGCCAGAGCTGCTGGAAATGTGAAAATAATGAAGGGAGGCGCTAGGGATATCGTTGGCTGCTGGTGTTGTTGTTCTCCCGTCTTTGCCGGAAGAGAGAAAGAGGCAAAGTTGCCTTGAGCTCTCTGGCTGGAGCTTGTTTTTTCCATCAATGGAGCCTGCTCGCTGGAGCTTCTGGCTGTTGTTTCTTGCCGGGGGGGGGGGGGGAAAGGGAAGCAATGATGAGGATGGGAGGGGAAGAGAGAGATGGCGCCGCTGCTATGGTGAAGGGTGGGGAGTGGAATTTTTTAAGGGTTTTGCTCTTGGTAAATTAAAACAGGTGAACAATTGTTTTGATTTAGATCCTTGATTTTTAAATAGATATAAGGCTAAGATTTAATTCGAGAGATCAACAGTTAAGATTAAAAAAAAGCCTTTTTTATTTTACTTTTACAACTAACTAAAAGTATAACTCTTTTGGCGGGTGTAGTGATATAAGTGGTGGAAAATAGTTGAGGGAAAATAATTGGCGGAAGTTTTGCCATAGATTACCTAAGGCGACAATTTGTATGAACCGTTGCAATATAAAGATATTATAGCAATGGTTGCACTACTAGTTCAATGATTTAATGCTCAAAGTGTTTCATTGGGTCAGTTGCCTTATGCAATGGTTATAACCATTATGATTGAGTATCTATTGCAACACAAAATTATTTGTTGCTAAATAATTGTTGCTACAAGCATGTTTTCTTGTAGTGTAAACTTAACAACTTCTTTACACTTCCTAGGGAGTGGATCAGTGATTCTTAAGATAGGTTCACCACGATTATGAGAAGAGTATAGGTTAATCGGGTTTATGAGAGTGTTCCAAATCACCGCTGATGAGAAGTCACTGAAGGAATATTTCTATCGAGGGCATGATGAAAATGAATAAGCGGTACTAGATACTATTACTGAAGGATCATATTATAACTACACGTTTGAGGAGATCCCTTAGAAGCTTGAAGAATCATCAAGAACAAGAATGACTGGAGTACTAGAAAGGCAAGTACTTATAGGAATACCTTCACTTTCCAAACTTCGCGCCCAATCAGGCTAATGATGACTTATGGGAAGAAATAGAAGAAATGAGGACAAAATTAGGATTTGCAGTAAAACATGTGATTAATGGTGTAGAAAAGGTAAATGTTTTGAACTGTTTGACCAGACCTCTACTACCACCAGTTGTGGAGTACTACTATGAGGAGGATGTGAACTACGTAAATGATTAGACTGCCAAGATCAAGAAAAATTAAGATCGGAACTAAGGAAACTACAATCGTGAGGGTGACTATATTGGGGATGTGAAATAAAATCATGATAAAATTATAACTGGAACAACTATGACAATAGGAATGAAAAGGATTATCCCTATGATCCCAAGAATCTGGTGATGACGAGATTTGAGAAATTTAGCTACTACTTGCTTGGTTTTGTAACAACTTTGACATTCAATGACCTAAACTAGAGCCTCACCTGTTGAATAATGTGTAAAATGATGTTTAAGAACCTATACTAATGCAATAAACTTAATTTTGAAGTATTAGAACTTTAACATCAAGTGTCGACTATGACCTCCGAAAACTAGCGAAATTTACTAGTAAACGTTCTTAAGTCTTGTGAAGGTTTAGAAGTGTTGTATGAAGTCTAAAGCTTTTAAATTTTTTTGAATAGGTAATATAATATATATAGGATCAAATATTCCAGGTAAGACCCCCCCAAAGGACCACCCAAAGGGTCCTTGATGGGAACCCAACTATTGGCCATCATGCTGCCTAAGACAGCAGACCATTGCACATAGGAGGAACTATTCCGCGTTGAGTACTTGGTTCACCAAGAACAAAAAATCTTGGTCAGCTTCATGGAAACGTAGAGGACTCTAATGTTTAAAAAATTAATTTCGGATATATTGTGGGAGAAACTCCGTGACGCAGTCTTTTTTCTAACGAAAAATCTGAAATTTTAAGTGAAGTATTATTTTACTAACAATTCAAATTAATTGACTGGTATTTTGGGTATATTAGGGGAGGTTTATATATTGATATTAAATTACATTTTTAAATTTACCCACCCAAATAAAAACCCAAAATTTAAATCCAAATCACTCCCACTTATCTCTAAATTGTCTCTACTCAACCTCCATTGAAGAAGCATTGAAGCTTGAAGAAAAGACCAAATCGCAAAGTTTTATACTCAAATTTGTGGATAAATTTTTGGTGAAGGTATTGTTTATTTAAATGTTTGGATTTCTTTTCCCAAGAGGTCCCTTCAAAGGTGTTTTCAAACTCCCCAAAACTAGGGTTTTTCTCTACGTATGGGTCTTCTTTGAAAATGAAGTTAAGAATTCATTTTGATGAATTATGGTTAATTAATGTTTTTAAGCATATATTGATTGTAAGTTATTTTTATTAACAAAAAATTTCCATATATCCGAGATCGTCCCTAATTTCATGAAAACCTTAAATTGATATGGTTAATTGTGAAGATGATAAATATGTTATTTGACTATATTTATGTAAATTATGTAATTTCTTCTAGAATTACGTTTTTTTATGTATTGGTTATGCATTCATGGGTGAGTAAAGTATGAAGTTCCATGAAAGGGCAAGAAGGTATAATTGTTGTCTCTTTCTTGAACTAAATTATGTTAAATGATTTACATAGATAGTAATTGTGTTGTAGCTAATGTGTGGTTGTGGTGTTGATGACAAGGTTCCCTCATAATTAATTCTATACTCTTGAATTAGATATGAAGTATAAATGTATGTTATGTTAGGTTGGTTGTATGATTGAAAGGTATGTCTCATAATTATAATGAATTGTTTAAATAAAAGGTTTATTCACTTGCTAGTGTTTGTAAAGTTAAAGCATTATTGTCACTTATGATCATCTATTATCTATTATGATGAGATGTTTACATAAGGGTATAGTGGGGTCTAATGTGAACCTAATTTAGGAGTAAGAAATTATTACTAATGGAAATAGACGTTTAGCACCGCAAGGGAATGTAAATGAGATGGGGGTTTCACGTTCAGTAAGTACAGATTGCAAATGTATGTGTTGTCTCATGAGGTGGAAAACCCCACGTTTAGCAATTTAGGGTTTCTTGTAACAATATCCTTGACCCTTAACGAAGTTCCCACTTAGGACTCTAGCTTAATGGATCCACCTAGGTAGCTATGTACTAAAAGTTACACCTTAGGTAAGTGTTAACCCTCTATTTTTGGTGTGAGAGTAGAATAACAGATTTCATGTAGCTCAAATGATCTAACATCGGTTATTTCAACCTCTTTCCTTAATGTAAATGCAAATGAATAAAAAAAGTGTATTACTCTCATTAAGTCTTTTCTTGAGGGATTTATACATAATGTGAGGAAGGATATATGACTTCTCCTTCAAAATGAATTTGTGGTACATCTAAGGGATAGTCCTTGTAGTGTTCTTTTATGATTATGTTGATTAAGACTCATGTATGTTAAGTTATGTATGATCTTTATTGATATATTAAGTTATGACGAAATATGAGATTTATGAAGGTATGCATGAAGTAGCTTGTTTAAATGTGATACTTAGCTTTTAATAGGGTTATGGGGTTCTATTCTTTTCATTGCACAAGTATTGCTTGGGTTGTCTACTTTTTGGGTTAACATCATGTTGTGTTGTCTTATAATGATTACTATATGTGAATATTGTATTTAGCTTGGAACAAGAATATTTTGACTAAAATATCCATTTATACAAGCATTGATTATTAATGTGCATAAGAGCCATCTAGAAAATCTCACTCCGCACCTTGGTCCGGCGACGTGTGTTGCTATCCTAACCCTTATCTTTACCTCATATTAAGCATCCTAATTGATATTTGACTAAGTTATTACCTTGTACTAAGCTATACTAGCCTATTATACAGTATACACTAAATCTATGTTGATAATTCTTTTCCTATTATCTACCTCCTTGGTCTGGCAAGTAGCATTAAGGCGAGTTCTAACGTTGTCCATCCTGTAAAAAACTTCTAAGTGAAAGACTTATTAATATATGCAAGACACTATTCTAGAATAGTTATTTTAGTTAGGTTTTATCTCATTATTTGCCTATGGTTCCCACAACCCTAGTTATGGAGTTTAGTTACTCTTAGTCATAATCACAATATTCAAATATATTAAATAAGAATACATGTACTTACTTCAATGAGAAAGAGTAAAATCCGAATGTTTGCTTGATTAATCACCAATAATCACTTGCAAGAATTTCAAAGTAATCAACAATCTCACAAAATGTCTAATGATTCTCAAAAGTCTAACAATACAGTGTCTACTAATATGATGTCTAATAATACGGAGTATAACCTCAAAAATGAGGTTTTTCGAACTATTTATAGAAAAAAATACTTAATTACACAAGGACTCCATTTGCTGGAAATCTGTCAAAACGCGGCTGGGTCGACGGAACTCGCGATAGATCGTCGTGGTCACGAAGGACCGTCATGGACTCCGTTGTCCCATAATTATGCAATTTCTTCTGCTGCTCTCTTCATTGCCCTCGACGGCAGGTATGACGGACCGTCATAGGTACAACAATCCATCGAGGGTCTTCGTTTCAAAACACTTGAACTCTTGGAATATGGGTACTGGGACTACTTCTCTAAACATCATGACGAACCTACAGGACGGACCGTCATAGACACGACGGACCGTCATGATCTTTATAGCCTTACACTTGGTCAGACTTCCACATTTTCCTTCAGCAGCTGCACTACGCTGCCACCTACGGACCGTCACAAGCACGACAGACCGTCATAAACTCCGTAGGTGGTCTCTTTTGCATTTCTTTGCTCAAAATCTCTGCATTCATCTTTGGACAGATTTCCTAAAAAATAAAGAAAAACTTATATAACAATTAGCATAAAAAGGCTTTTGGACACACTAAACATAAGGAAAAAAGATTAATAATACCGTGAAACCACGGTATATCAACTATGCCAAAAAGTACTTAGGATTAATATGAAAGTATTATGCTTTACTACCCATGATTTCTACATAGTTTATGGAGACTTGAGTTATTTGAACTTAGCTCATTTGTTTTGAAAAAAAACTAATTTATTTCTTTTGACATAATTTTTCTAAATTTAGGTTGAAATCTATCTTTGAAATTTATGTTTTCATTTCTTTTAAACTGTTAAAATATTTTGAACTCTTTGAGAATACATAGTCACCATATACTTCTATGATGAAATGAGCTTCAATGTTTACTCTTTACATAAATGTTAAAATAAAATTAAAACGTTTGGGAAATACTTTTGAGAACTTTTAACGACTCTTAAATTTTTTTTAACTTCTGGACTTGACTGTTAACTTTCCTTTAATTGAATGGATTAAAGATTCATAATCTCATGTTTTTAGACGTACGTTAGAGTATTGGAATAAACTAGAAACATAGGTACATTTCGAAGGAATTAGTATGGAAAGATGGGAAAGAAATGGGAAGAACAAGTGCCCGTGACGCTCTGAGAGGCATGGGGCGCCAACCCTTGAAATAAAGAAAGTGACTTAGGGTACTCCGCCTAGCGCAGCGCCCCAGAGATCAACTTTCAGAGGCTGCTTTGGAGCTCGCTGAGAGGCGCAGTACCCAAGTCTCTTCCCCATATTTTGATGAACTTTGTCATTCGTTTTTAAACTCCAAACCCTCTAATTTAACTTGGTTCTTTTCCCAAAGGCTTAAAATCTAGTAAGTCATCAAGATATGCATGATTTAACTCAAATTACTACCCAATTAACTTTGATCAAACCAAGAAACTTCGACTACAAGAATTGAAACGAATTTATATAAAAAATTCAAAGGAGTTACTTTCAAATGAATATAACTTAGCTGAAATGACTGAAGATTGGCCTTCACCTTTGATACTGAAGGCATTTAGGTGAGTTTTTAGACTATAATGGTATTACAAAAAGTTTACTATGATGTTATTCCAAGACCTTTGACTGACTTGTTGAAGGAACATGTTTTTAGATAGTCAAGGGAGGTTGAAATAACCTTCCAAGAGTTGAAGGAAGTTGTAAGTTCCCCTCTTGTTCTAGCATTACCTAACTTTGATTTGGAGTTCCTCATTGAAGCTGATACATTTTCACTTGGGTAGATGTCGTCTTCATGCAAAAAAGTCATCATTTCCCATTTATGAGCAAAACCTTGGTGCCAAAACACTCTTCTCTTTCTATAAATGAGAAGGGGTTGTTGGCAGTTGTGTCTTTAGTGCATAAATGGAGACCACACTTGATTGGTAGGCATTTTACACAGACCATCAAAGTTTGAAATATCTTATGTAACAACTCCTAGCCAGTAGAATTGGCTGACCAAGCTAATGGTATTAGAGTATTCTATCGCATACAATAAATGAAGTGAAACTTTATATGCAGACGGATTGTCTAGAGGAAGTGATAATCACCTTTTGTTAAATGCACTTTCTGTGGTCATTGGTTGGCTGTTACAAGAGGTAAAGGTGAATGATTCCTATCAGAGTGATACCCATTTCATCAAGTTTTTCCCAACTATATCCTCAAATAGTTCTTGGAAACCTTATTATGTCCTGAATGATATGTTGTTAAATTTAAATAACAAGCTGACGGTTGGTAATGAGGCAAAACTAAAGCAAGAACTGCTGAAAAATTTCCATGACATTGCTCTAGGTTGTAACTCAAGTATGGAAGCTATCCTCGAAAGATTAATGATAGTTTTCTTCTATAAGAGTATGAAGAAAGATATGTGAGGGAATGTATAAACAAATCTGAGCATGCGTCATTCTAGGTTTACTCCAACCCCTACTTACCCTGATAAAATTTTGTAAGACATTAGTATTGATTTTTTCCATGGCCTTCCCAAAGCTAACTCTAAGTTTTATGATTGTGGTTAGGGGTGTGCATCGGTCGGTTTGGTTCGTTTCAATTTTATGTAAGATCGATTTCGGTTTTTAAATATGTTAACCCAATAACAAACAAATAAGATACTTTTAATAGGTTTCAATTTATCGGTTTTTGGTCATTATCGGTTCAGTTCTCCGTTTAACCAATAAGAAAATATCCGTAAAATATTATATGAATTCTCATTTCTCTAAATGATTTTATATAGTTAAACAAGACCGATAATGAGAAATTATATCAATAAGAGAAAATACAGTTCAAAAGGTATAATTACATGTCATGACATCGAAAACATAAAAAGAAATTTCTTTTGTCAATCGAATTACAAACATGCAAAACTTACAACGTACAATTATAAACTAAAACTAAAATCAAATAATTCTACAAGACTAATACTAAAACTAAAATCAAATAGCTTCAATTGTGAGCCTAGTGTGAAGTCGGTAAAGTACTAGCAGGTTGATATAGTTATGATGTCTAGTTCTATATTGAATTATTAATATCTAATATTTATGAAGGATAAAGTTGTATATTATTATTGTCTTATTGGTTTATCGTATTATCCAATTACCCAATATTAAAAACAGATATCGAACCATTAACCCAATATTTTTTTTATAAATCCATTAAGAATCCAATAACCCAATAATATTTTTTTGGTACTGTTTCGTACATCCTACTTGTGGTAGTTTACAGATGGAGTAAATATGCTCATTTCATTGGTCTATACCTTTTTTTTACTAAGAAGATGATGTTATTCAATAATTCTACATCATGTGTATAAGTTACATGGCCTTCCTCAGACCGTTGTGAGTGATTGAGACACTATATTTTTGAGCATGTTTTGGCAAGAGTGGTTCAGCATCCAGGGTCTTAGATCATTCCTCAGCATACTATCATAAAACAAATGGCCAAAAGGAGGCAATCAATAATTGCTTGGATGGATATATTTGGTGCATGGAGTGGATCCAATGGCTATCATAAGCAAAATAGTTTTATAACACAAACTCCCTCTCATCTTACCTTTTATGAAGTGGTTCATGGACAACACTGTCCTCTTCATATTTTCACTTTCCTCAAGGTTCTATGATTCAGTTAGTTGACTGAATTTACAAAGGAAGGAATCAACTGTTAGATTATTAAAACACAAGCTCTGAATGATCAACATAGAATGAAGAAGCAAGCGGATTGAAAGGGATCTGGAAGGGTGTTTGAGGTTGGTGATTTTTTTACGTGACCAGAAAATTGTCCTAAGTATATTCAGCCTTTTTTAATACTTAAGAGAATTGGCCAGGTTTCTTATCACTTAGAGATGCCACCACATTGTAGGATTCATCACACCTTTCATGCATCAAAACTGAAAAATGAGATTGGTTCTAACCTCGTTGTTGCACACCTTACAGTTACCTTGTTTGCCCATGGCAATGTTTTACTAGAAGCTGAGGCTATTCTTATTGAAGTTCTTTAATTGTGCTGGGGAGGACAACACTTGTATGGATTCACATACACAACAACAACAACAATATCCTCTGTCCTATTCTTGAGGTCAAGGATGTCTTTGAGGGGAGGGGGTAGTTGTTATATGCTTAACTAGCAAGGAGGGCTACAAAATTCATATCCAGTCAATTGTGTTAAGTCGTTAGGTCATTAGATTCCAGTTATGAGTTGAAGCAGCGAAGGGAAAATTAGTTAGAGATAACGTTATCTAAGTTTAGCTATTAATTCAGTTGTATCAAATCATAAGAATATTGCTTCAATAATATTTTACAGATTGTCTTCTACTTTCTCTCTCAGTGTTCTTACTGGCAACTCAATTCAAGAGAATTTCTTTCATTAGTTCCCTAGGAATTGAAAAGATAAAGCAAGTTACACTTTTCTCTCGGTGTAGGATTAGTTTGGCAGGCTATCATGCACCGACCATGAAACATAAGAATAACGTTGTAGCTCTAGCGAATACCATGGTTAATCCAGCTTCAGGGAAAAACCATGTAGTCTCTAAGTTCATTATAGAGGAAGAAGAAATTGTTGAAGATTGAAACAATATTGAATGTAACAGTACTCGGCTAGGTATTTCTACTAGGAAGAAACATGAAGTACCGGCGATGGTTCTCCCACGTTGAATTCAGTTCACATGTGTTAAGTGTTCTAACCCAACTACTCTAGACATTAAACTACCAACCAATCCTCAGGTAAAGAAGAATCATGGATTTTAGATGGGGAAATAACTCGATTCTTATTCCCAAACTATAACGGATGGTAAGTTAGTGGTAAAACTAATGAAGGATAACATTCGTTAGTCTGATTAAAACTGGAGAATGATGCTTGTTGCATATGTGCTAGGAGATACACCATTTGAGAAATGTATGGACAATTATTTCATAGCATTGTGGAACTTCGTCCAGAAGCCCAAGATTCTATACCATTCAGATAGTTACTATGTGTTTTGATTTTCTACTGCAGCAGAAAGAGAGGAGGTTATGTGGATTTGTCTGTACACATTTCATAATAAATCAATTGTGCCAAGAAACTTGGTTGCTAGCTTCATATTCTACACAGAAAATATAACTATAATTCTATTATGGGTGAAATTCTCGAGTTTACCAATTCGATATTGGTTAGCGGAAGCTTTAAGTAAGGTAGAGAGTGCGGAAACCTTTGTGTTGTGATCGATATACGACAAAGATGACTCGTATTTCATACACTAGAGTTATTGTTGAAGTTGTCATATCTCAACCTTTAGTGGAGACAGTTACAGTTAATACTCCTCATGGGTCTTTCTAGCAAGATGTGAATTACGAATGGAGGCCCAAATTTTTCTCCGATTGCTTGAAGTTTGGGCATGATAATGAAGAATATTGGGCAAAAGTATCTCATGATCCACTTGCTGATGAGATTAAGGAGGCACCTAGGAGAAATACAAGATCTAGGAGAAAGTGTAGATATATAAAAATATGGCAAGCTTGATTAAATGAGGCGGCAGACCCTACACTAGAAGTAAATTATCATTCTTGTGCAAACAAACACCATGCTAAACATGGAGATGTTAAAGGTACTCCTTTGTTAAATAGCTTTAAAGTTTGAGTTTATCCCCTTTTTTGTCAACTTTTGTTACTTAATTGACACTAGTAATTGTTAAGAAGAATAATGATAAGAGTTGAAAATAAAAATTTGATACTTGAAAAATTGGTAAGATTTTTAACCCATTTTGTGAATTTGCTATATTTACCTATGTCATTAGTGACATAAGAATGATTTTATTCTTCTATAAATAGATCATTCTCGTTAATTTATAGAGCACACCAAGTGAGAGAGAAAAAATTTTTTGAGAGAAAAGTGAGTTATTCCATAGACTATACAAGAAAAATTCTCTATGATGCAAAATAAACTGTGAGCGATTTTAATGTAAGGTGTAAACCAAAAGATTGTTTTTCATTTTAATTGTGTAGTAGTCACTTTGAGTATTGTATTCGTGACTATACACAGTAAAATTTCTTAGTATAGTGATATTAGTTTCTTTTGTTAGCCCGTGGTTTTTCCCTTATTTAGAAGGGTTTCCACATGAAATTTTTTATGTCATTATTTTCCCATTTTATTTCCATTACTTTTACCATATATATGTTGTGCTTGTCCGCATTTTCCCAACAAACTGGTATCAGAGCCAATTTTTTATATGAGTATGATTTATGGTTGCAGCACAGTCTGAACTTTCACATCATACAAGATATAATTTGATTTGTGATAACCATATTTTTTGGTGAAATAATTGAAGCCAACACAATTAGACTAGTTACTTTCAATGGTGTTAATTATGCCATTTTGAAGGGAAAAATAGAAAATCTGCTTTATGTCAAAAACTTTTGCAAACCAGTATTTACCACTTTATAGCGTGATCATAAAACATATAAAGAGTGGAATTTGTTGCACGAACAGGTTAGTGGATTCATTAATCAATGGTTTAACGATAAGGTGTTGAATTTATATTTCTGCGGAGCCACATGTTCGAACCCTATTGGAGAATCATGAATCAATTATCTGCTACGGGCATCAAATTTTATGAAGAAATTCAAGGAATGCTTCAATTTTGTTCCCTACAAGACTCTTAGGAAACATTTACATATCAATGTTAAATTCTGCTCTGGATGGTTTGATCTCTATAGATTCCACCACAAGTAGTGTCTTGAATGACAGATGGATATCTTGATAACTGGCCCTGGGGGGAGAAACAAAACTCGTTATTGTCCGTATAAAGAAAAAAATAGGAGCTAACTCCGTGTCAGACTTTATGATATTGAGTGCTATCATTTTGGCATGAAAGGGCACACAAAGAAATTCTGTAGGAAGTTGAAGATGGAAAACAAAAACAATAGGGAAACTAATGAACGTGGCAATGAAAATTTCCTAGCCACTTATACCACCAAAGATCTTGTTATTGTTTTTGATGCGGATATGATAAATATTGGTTGTGATGAGTCAATCGAGGTTTTGGACACTTGTGCCGCATCTGATGTGAAATCAAGGAATTATGTTTTATCTTCCGGTACTCCTAGTGTTTTTGGAACCTTAAGTATGGGTAATGATACTGTTTCTAGGGTGGTTAGTATTGGTACAATTTGTCTTGAAACTAGTGTTGGAACTAAACTAGTTGTGAACAATGTGAAACATGCTTATGATGTTCTTCTTCACCTAATATTTGTTGTTGTTTTCGATGATTAAGTATATGTTAGTTCCAATGGTGATGGAAAATAAAATCTCATAATGGTTCCTTTGTTGTGGCTCGTGGTAACAAACGTCGTGGTTTTTACTGGACTACCACCTTGCTTGTGTTGATTCACAGAACGCGGTTAACAGAGATAACTCTTAATCATTTATGGCATAAGAGACTTAGCCACATCAACGAGAAAGGTTTTAATGTTCTAGACAAGAAGAATTTTTTGTCAAATTTTAAAAGTACTAATTTTAAAAGTGTGAGCATTGCTTGGCTGGTAAACAAAATAGTGTTTCCTATAAGTCCTACACTCCTTGGGGAAAGACAGAATTGCTTGAGTTGGTGAAGTCTGATTTATGTGGTCCAATAAAGACAAAGACATTCGGTGGTGCACTCTACTTTGTCATTTTCATTGATGATTTCTCGAGAAAACTTTGGGTCAATGTATTGAAGACTAAAAACCAAGTGTTAGGTGTCTTCAAGCAGTTTCACGCTTTAGTTGAAAGAGATAGTGGCAAGAAACTGAAATCCATTCATACTAATAATGGTGGTGAATATTGTTGACCATTTGACGAATACTGCAAGCATTAAGGTATTAGACACTAGAAGTCTCCTTCCAAGACTCCTAAGCTTAATGGTTTGGCTGAGAGGATGAATAGGACATTGATGGAAAGAGTTAGATGTTTCACTTTTGAAGCAAAGTTCCCAAACTCATTTTAGGGTGAGGCTTTGTTGACCGCTGCACATGTTATTAATCTATCTCTTGTTGTTGCTTTGCAAAGTGATGTACCAAATAGTGTTTGGTACAGAAAGGATGTTTCATATGTACATTTGAGAGTGTTTGGTTGTAAATCTTTTATACATGTGTCGAAAGATGAAAGGTCAGAGTTACATGCCAAGACAAAGCAATGCATCTTGATTAGATATGGCCTTGATGAATTTGATTACACTCTATATGATTCAATTGAAAAGAAACTTATGATAAGCCATGATATTATTTCCACGAAGAATCAAACATTGAAGATATTGACAAAGCGAAGATAGTAGAATCTTTAAGTTTTTATGATATAGTTCATTATGATGACGTTCCTAACAGAAGTGTGCATGATGTTGTTGGGCTTGATAATCACGGTAACACGCAAGATAATGTATCGAATCAACATGTTAATGTTGATAATAACAGTGACATTGTTATAGATGATCTACTTATCATGTTGTGGGTGAATCAAATATTTTGCTTAGGAGGTCCACAAGACAGCGATTTCCTTTCTATCGTTATTCACCAAATGAGTATGTGTTACTCACTGACAAGGGAGAGCTTGAATGTTATGAGGAGGCCATGGAAGATGAACACAAGGATAAATGGATTAAATTAATACAAGACCAGAGGAAGTGTTTGCATCGGAACCACACTTATGAGATTGTAAAATTGTTCAAGGGCATGAGAGATTTAAAGAACAAGTGGGTGTTTAAAATTAAAGTTAAAGAATACAACTTGAAGCCCAGGTACAAAAATAGATTGATTGTTAAGGGATTTGGTAAATGGAAGGGTATTGACATTGATGAAATTTTTTTGTCCTGTTGTGAAAATGTCCCTGATTCAAATTGTTCTAGGTTTGGGGGCTAGTATTCATTAAGATATTGAGTAGATGGATGTGAAAATGAGTTACCTTGACGAAGACCTATAAGAAGAGATTTATATGGAACAACCCGAGGTATTCAAAGTAGAAGGTAAAGAAAATTTTGTCTACAAACTTAGAAAGAGTCTACATGGCCTAAAACAAGCTGCTAGACACTAATAGAAGAAGTTTTAATCTTTTATGGGGATCAAGGCTATAATAACACTCCTTTCGATCATTGTGTATTTGTACAAAAAATTTTAGACAATGATTTTATAATCCTCTTTTTATATGTGGATGATATGTTGATTGTAGGAAAGAATCCTTCCACGATTGACGAGTAGAAGAAAGAGTTGTGTAAGTCTTTTTATATGAATGACTTTGTTCATGAAAAAACAAATTTTGGTCATGAGAATTACTTGTCTCATATATGAAAGGAAGATTTATTCATCCCAGAAGAAGTACATTGAATGTGTACTAGAGCACTTTTATATGAAGAATGTTAAGCTTTTTAGCACTTTTTGTTGCTCATATGAAGTTGATCAAGAAGATGTGTCCTACAACTTGCGAGGAAAAATATAGCATGGCAAAAGTTCCATATTCCTCCGTTAATGGAAGTCTAATGGATGCAATGGTATGCACTAGACCTGATACTACGCACACAGTGTGCATTGATAGTTGATTTTTTGATAATCCAGGAAAAAAGCATTGGGAAGCTATGAAGTTGATACTCATGTATCTTATAGTAAGCTCAGATGAATGCTTGTGTTTTGGAGCATCAAATCCAAACTTGAAAGGCTATACAGATGCTGATATGGCAAGTTACCTTTATAATAGAAAATCCACCACTAGATATTTGTTTACTTTTTCAGTGGGAGCTATATCATTGAGGTTGAAGTTGCAGAAGTGTGTTCCACTATCTACAACTGAAGTTGAGTATATTGCGGCTACTGAAGTGGAAAGGTAATGACATGGTTAAAGCGATTTCTTTAAGAGCTTGATTTGAATCAGATGGAGTATATTGTCTATTTTGACAACTTTAGTGCATCAAACTTCTGTAAGAACTCCATGTACCATGAATGAACAAAACACATCGATGTTAGATATCGTTTGATTCGTGAAGAAGTGGAGAGTGAATCATTTCCCATCAAAAGATTCACAAAAGTAAAAATCCTGCAAATATGCTGATTAAGACGATACGTAAAGACTACTTCGAGTTAATGCAAATAACTTGTATGTATGACATCTCTCAAAAGAAGATGAAGGTACCTGCTTCTAGTGAATGGGAATGGAGGGGGATATTTGTTCAGTCCATCCCATTTTTTGGTAAACTTTTCCTATTCAATTGATACAAGTAATTGTTAAAAAGGAATAGTTATAAGAGTTGAAAACAAAGATTTGGTAGATCGCAAATTGGTATGATTTTCAATCCTTTTTTTTACTTTTCTATATTTATTTGTGTCATCAGTGATATAAGCATGAGTTTCTCCTTCTATAAATAGAGAATTCTTCCTCATTTGTAGAACACACCAATTTAGTGAGAAAGAACTATTTTGAGAGCAAATTGAGTTATTCCATAGACTATACAAGAAAAATAGTTTGTGAAGAAAAATAGAGTGTGAGCGATACTTTAGTAAGGTGGACACCAAAAGAGTGTTGTTTCTTTTTGACCGTGTAGTAGTCCCTTTGAGTATTATATTCGTGTCTATACAATGTAAAATTCCTTAGTATAGTGATATAAGTCACTCGTATTGGCCTGTGATTTTTTCCTTCTTTATAAGGGTTTCCATGTAAAATTCATGGTGTCATTATTTTCTCATTTTATTTCCGTTACTTTTACCATATTTACTTTGTGTTTGTCCGCATGTTCCTAACATATTGTCTTGGGTTCCACTAGAAGGTAAATATCAGGGGAGAAGACTTACCATCTATTCCTCCTACCATAATCATTAGTACATGGAATGTGAAAGGGCTGAATAGCCCCTTTAAGCAACACGAGGTGCTTCTATTTTTTACAAAAAATAATAATGATATTTTTAGGTTCCTAGAGAACATAGATTATGAGTGGAGATTTTAAAATTTTACTAGAGTGGAAACGATTGGCTTACCAGTCACTCAGGCTGAGATAACTGGCTTCATCGAAATTTTTTATACCTTACAATTCACTCCTTTTAGAACAAAAGGGTGCTACTTCACTTAGTGTAACAAACAAGAATCTACAAGCAAGGTATATAGAATGATTTACCGGGCTTTTGGAAATCTTGACTAAATAAACACAAAAGCAAGTGTAATATTATGAACATGATATGGTGAATGCTGAGCTAACTTGATGAAATAACTAAATTTATAATATGCGGAGACTAAATACTTATTGAAATGTAAATATGGTAAATGCATTAGAGTTTGACAAAATTGTGGGAGTTACTAATGACCGATAATAAAACCACATGAGCTAAATGTAGATTAAAATTTAGACTCCCCATTGAAACCGCCCAATATACCCTCCCAATAGTATAAAGGCATGCTGGCGTAATCAATAAACTGATGCTCACATGGGGAGTTACAACCTACTTGGCTAGTAGCTCTAGGACTACTTGGGTATGTTCATCCCTAGTCCAACTAATTATTTTTTTTACTCAATGAATGAAGCTATTAACACGTTATTAGTGAGTGTCTGTAATACAATATAGTTCAAAACTTAAAATGCATATGAGAATGTAACAATTCATCTTATAATGATGCACTGATAACTGCGTCATGTATAAATGGATGACTCATATATCTGACCTAGCATGTGTAATTTATTAAGTTAAGAAATACATAGATAGGGTTCTAAAATTCATGCAATAAACTTCATAGTAATATGATAAGCTTATTTGGAACATATAACTAACCAATTCGTGAGGATCTACTATAATTGTAGAAGCATTGCTTTATTCAAAAGCTGATTGAATTATAGGGACCTTATGGACGAAAGGATCCTACTAGTTAAATCTGTCATACCTGGTGATTAATTCCACAGGCAAAACTTTTGATACCGTGTCTGGAACTGATGGAATGTTGTTGCGCTCTTGGCTTAAGGTCTTGACCTTCTTCTCATCTCTTGCTTCTAATTTTCTAAATTTTTATTAATAATTTGTCTTAGGTAAGTTCTAATTATGTTTATAGGATCAAACATACTAACACCTCATGATTTAGGGTCTAAACGACGTATCTTAAGGAGACAAACGAATATGGAAAAGACCAAAATTGCACTAAATCAAAAGCAGTTCGAGTCACTGACGATTGACAGTCCATAGTGGTCGACCTCCATTCGCAATTTAGGGATGAAAGTATACTGGCCCATCGTTGGTGATGACTAATGGATCGTAAGTCGATAAATGGTCCATACTAGTCTATCGTCGTTCACGACCGAGGACTGAAAATTGGCTGGATCATTAACGGAGTCAATTAAGGGACCATAAGTTGACTGACAATCTATCATTGGCTCCGTGTCTAGGACCTGCCACTTTTGAAAAATATGAATCATTTGTATGTTTTGTATACGGGGTGTTACATTATCTTCCCTTTGGGATCATTCGTTCTCAAATGAAGATTAAAATAGCTAAGCATGGGGGGAAGGAAATGGAATCCATATAACTAAGCACTGAGAACTGAATTTCTAACTGCACTGAGTTGCAACAACATGGAAATACATTATAAATACAAGTACAAACTGAAGTAACATAATACAAAGACTAAATTTGTGCATGAATGACTAAGAAATTGGAGAAGAACTATTGCCTCAAGTTGGACTAAAATCAGAAAGAAAGAGGTGAGAATAGTTGGCTTTCATGGCTACTTCTGCTTCCCAATTAGCCCCTCTATGGATTGAAACCTACATAAAAACTTAACTGAAGTGACTTATTTGTATATCAACTTTCTAACCTGGCGGTCAAGAATCTCAACTAGTATATACTAATAAGAAAGACTATCTTTCAAAGACACAGTCGCTAATGGCACAAGGGAGGCTGGATCACCCACACACTTTTTCATGAGCGAGAGGTGGAAGACTGGATGCACTGCTTCTAGTTCTTCTGGAAACTCTAACTAAGATACAACCTTACAAACCTTTTCAAGATCTTTTAAGGGCCTACATATTTAGGACTGAGCTTCTCTTTCTTTCCAAATCTCATCACACCCTTCATAGGTAACACTTTCAAGAAAACTAAATAATCAACTTTGAACTCTACTCCCCTTCTCCTCACATCTACATAGTACTTCTGAAGACTATGGGATGTTTTATAACTATCATTAATGGGTTTCACTGTCTCCGTAGCATAATGGACTAACTCTGGTCGTATTAATGCTCTTTCACATATTTCAAACCAACCAACATGGGATCTACATCTACGCCCATACAGTGCCTCACAAGGGGAATTCTAAATGCTGGAATGGTAGTAATTATTGTAGGGAAACTCAATAAGAGGAAAGTGATAATCCCAACTACCCTTGGAATTGATTACATAAGCTCTCAACATATTCTCTAGTGTCTGAATGGTAAGCTCTGCCTTTTAATCTATCTAGTGCTGAAATATTATGCTAAGATTAACGTGAGTACCAAGACCTTTCTTAAGTGACTTCCATAAATGAGAGGTAAAGTGAGAACCTATATCTGAGATGACAGAAAATTGAACAACCTCACTACCTCATTAATGTCAATCTTGTTGTAATTGTCCGTCGAATCTTTAGTCTTGACCGTCAAAATGAGAGAGAAGACTTAGTAATTTTATCAACAATCAACCAAATAGATTCATGATGTCTGCGAGTACGATATAAACCTAAGATGAAGTCTATATTAATCACTTCCCACATCTAAGTAGCAATATCAATCTCTTGTTTCATACCTCTTGATTTCTAATGTTTTAACGTCACTTGCTGGCAATCTAGGCAGTTAGCCGCAAACTATGCTATATCTCTTTTCATAAAATTCCACTGATAGACTTCTCGTAGATTACAGTACATCTTTGTGGAACATAGATGAATAAAATATCTGGAATTATTGGATTTTACAAGAATATGTTGTCTTAATTTATCCACATGAGGAACATACAATCTACCCTGATAGATAAGTACATGGTATCATCTCTACTTGGGAGAAAACATCAACTCTCTAATTGTGGACTGCACCCTTAGGTTCAAGCAAAATTGGATCACTCTCATTCTTTTCCTTTAAATCTACTACAAAAGAAGATTATGCCCAATTCTAAATTGTTGCACCACTGTCTAATATGCTCATATGGAGAACTCCCTAACGTGCAAGCCTGTGAATATCCTTCACTAATTCTTTTCTTTCTTCCTCAACGAGGGCTACACTTCCCATAGATAATGGGTTGCTATAACCGCAATGGTAATGCTCACTAAAATTTAAAACATTTTAAACCTGAGCATTCCTAAACTAGCCACCCTAAACTCATGGTTTTGCCATGAGTCAAGGTACACAATACCCAAGGTTAAGTCAGGTCCACGAGAAGGTTGTTATCTACATTAGCCACCCTAAACTTATGCTTTTGGCATAAGATGAGGTGTACATATCCAAGGAGGGACCAGGGCCAACATATTGTTCCTAGAAAAGACCAATTGGGGTAAAAAAGAAATGTCTATTTAAGCTCAAATCATTTGGATCAAGAAGGGATTGGATTTTCTGTTATCTAAGATAAGTATTGGCTATCTTGAACAAGGGCCTATGATCCTTTCCTAATTGTCTATCCCAACTTACTTTTAGCAGGCCTAACCTTGTAAGTTCTAGCTCAGTACCAATATTGGACTATTCGAATTTTCCTCACACTCACTTGATATCTCATTACTCTACCAGATTATCAGACAACTAGTTTGAGTTTCAGATTTATTTTCATGTCGTGGTGTATCTTTATGTCATGCTTGGAGCTACACATTCATCAGTTATTATGCCTAGTAATGCAACATTTTCTTTAAATCATGATTATTTTATTTATCCACCATGGTTTAAATTCAATTTCTATATTATGTTCAAAATATAAAACATGTCGATCCAACAATAAAATAACCAGTCTCTTTGGAAAAATAACACAGGCAAGAAAACCTGAAGAGAGGATTGTGAGTTGGGATACTTAGATTTGACCCTAGAACTCACTTTCCATTTACCCAACCCCAACAAAGAGATATGAAATCGTCCCCAATGCATAAAATTTGATAAATAGAGTAATAAGTGAAGCAAACCTGAGGCGCAAATCACCGACGATCACCATGTTGATGGGTCAGGTTTCCCGGAACCCCCTCTCTCTATAGTAGGAACACCATCAGTGGTGTACTTAGAAATATCAGCACCATCAGTAGTGCTCCTCTCAATCTCAAAAATTCTGGACCTAGACGCCCCAACGCCAATTTTAGAACCCTTAACTAGCCGGCCTTTTCATTAATCAGTGAGGCTCTCCTTGCATCCTCCAAGTCAATGCACTCTTTCTTCCGTGCCCGATACTTATCCTCATCTCTTACTCAATGCCTTTTGGCACGATCTTGTGGGGAAGGTGGTGGCAATCCAGTGGTGGAGAACAGGGCAGCAAACAACATGTCCTCAGCAGGCTTTGAAGAAGGAGCCTCAGACTCAGGCACCCAAGCTTCCAGTATTGTGTCAAAGTCTGCTATAACGTTTCACAGCAGCCTAGACAGTCGTCAAATACACTGTAGGGATTGCCAAGCGAAAAACTAAAAATCAAATGTATCCAAGCGCTGGTGGACTTCCATGATCTACCGCTTAGTATGTTTGGTCATCTTCCTCTCTATCTGCTCCTCTGCCTCAGTAATGGACCTATGCATCAAAGGCTGGATGTGATGCAGAAGTGTGGCCATATGGAGTCGAGCTGGAAGAGCAATGCTAGCACCTGGGATAGACTCAAATGGGGTGGTGATAGTATGCTCGGATGTATTTGGATTGGTCATTGGGGCTTGATCTACCATGGCCGCTTGGTTCTCACCGAGTTGTTGTACCTCTATATAGGGCCCTATGTTGGGAGCCAACTCATTGGCCTCATCCCGAATGAGGCTAATATCCAATGTGTCAGGTAGGGTCTTGATCACATCAATGTGCCATACGGGCAATCCTGATGACCTGGACAACTCAAGGACCATGCACGGGAACGGGTAAGTAGTAGTGGCCTTAAAGTCCCTCTAATGTATCACTGCCTGCAACATCCACGTGAAGTCCACCTAAAATCCCTAACCATGACAGCCATCAGCACTGCACAATCCAAGGTGACAATGTTATCAGCACCACTGGGGAAAACGCAGTGTTGCACCAGTAGCCATAAGAATTTGGCTGTGAAGGTGAGGTTGGACATCTTGATAATCCCATTCGGCTCCAGCACCCAACCATGAGCCTCACCATACAGGGAGAGGTGTTGTGCAATCCACCACTTAGTGGTCTCTCTCACATGCGGCTCATGCGGGAACCGTTCATCTTTGATCGACTTCCAACGTTAGTCAAACTCGGCGGTTAAGGGGGTCCTAGTGGCATCAACGTCCATGCCATAGAGAATTCTGCTAATAGACGTCAAAGAAATATCAACCCACTTGCCCCGGACTCGGACGTACTGTAGAGGTGTATGTTTGGCAGGATTGGACGACCTGTCCAACTGTGATTGTACAGTCACCACATAAGAAGTGTAGAACTCTTGCACCATTTATTCTCTATAGTGACATATATTTCGATTCGTCCAGTCTAGGCGATGTCTGGTGAAAATAGCATGAATTGCCGGCATATGGGGAAGACTCCCGGTGAGAAATCGTCGCTCGAGTGTTAGTGTCTCGTTCATGAACCCCTTATTTTTGGGTACCTTTGCATCAACATATACTTGATATTGACTCTCGACACACAATCATTTGGGATAATTAGCAACCGAAGCGGCGCTGGCAGTCTTCAGTGCAGGAGTAATACCTACACTATCAGCCTCATCAGACGATGCTGACTGGATCAACGTGGCTGGAGAACTGGCATTAAGAGAAGCAGAAGCCTCCTCAGAACTTAAAGCCTCCTTACAGCTGAACGGTTTTTTCATAATAGGAAGCTTTCTCAGAGCCACACGCTCTCTAAAATTGTGCAGCCGATCCAGAAGTTGTCCTCTTTAGATTGGGAGGCAGTGACTCCACCGGGAGCCACCTTCGTTGCGTGGCTCTAGTGGTGCGGGCAACACAAATAGGAGTGAAGGTTACTGGTGGCACGAACTCCATCCGGTTCGACGGGGTGACAAACTTAGAACACCCTCTTCAGTAGACATAGTCTTGCTTGGGTTCCATATATACCTACAAAAAGAAGTTATTAGTACCAATAGAAGCATGTAACACAAAATATATCATCAAACACAAGAGTTGAAACAGAGAATGGAATGGTAGTGCAGAAGTGCAGCACTTTCTAACGGACCCATCGAAGGTCCTTCGAAGGGATGAAGGTCCGTCATTGGGTTCGATCGATTGGCACTTAGAAGAATTTTTTCTCTTTTGAAAATAAAAAAAAAGTTTTTGACAACATCGAAGGTTGTGCAGGACGGACCATCGAAGGGACAACGGTCCGTCTGTAGGGTCTATCGAGGAACTCTATTAAACATTCTATTCTACATCCTTTCAAAACCCTAGGTCAAAAACACAACATCCAAACACAACACATTTTTAACAAATCACCCCTATCCCTTTTTAAATTAAGTGTTTTAAGGGGCTTAGGAATTCATGTGTAAGTTTTTAGAATACAGAGGGGTCTCAAATTCAAGACCCATACAATAAGACATCAAATTAACATGAAAATTAACGATAGTTAATCTAGCAGATCAGAAGAATGTAGCTGGAAACTATAGTGGTGGTAAAGGGAGTATGCAAACTTATAGTTGAACAGTAGCAACACCAACAACAACACCGATCGTCAAGGAGAGTAAAGATTGTGGAAGATTTGGGGAGAGAATGCAGTTTGGGAAGTGGGGGAAGTGCGGAAATCTCTTGATGGAATGGGAGTTAATGGGTGAGGTAGTGGGGTAAAATGAGAGGGGATAGGGAGGGAAACGGTTATGGGGGTTATGTGAAGAGGTGGATAACAGAAAAGCTTATGAACTTTCATATATAGCCGGACGGGTTGGTTCGGGTTGCTAGGTGAGAGATCGAAGATTCCTCGTAAGTAGGTCGACGGTCCATCGATCCCTTCGTCGACAGTGGCCTAACTTAGAAAAATTTAAATAACATACCTAGGCACGACAGATACTATTGACAGTCCTTCGAAAGGACGACGTTCCATCGATGGTTTCACCAGACAAATTTTCTGTAGATTTCTTGTGATTTGGTCCCTGCACATTTGACACCCATTAAGCTAATATTTTTTGTTTTCTGGACACTTTTTGGACACGGACCCTACTCTACGCTCTACCAAACACTTCTAAAGAAAAATAAAGGAAAATTTAGATGTGACGTAAGTAATAAAAGCATAAATAATGCGATTATTCCTAGAAAATCATGAAAAACCTATAGTTTGTTATAGGATACATATTGGGTTTCCTCCCAATCAATGCTTGATTTAATGTCGCAGCATGAAGGAGGACTCTTTTTTACTAAGACTTCATCAAGATGGTATTTCTCTATCACTTCATTCACTATTTCAGCATGCCCTTGATAGATTTTGATTCGCTGCCCGTCACCTTGGTCAGGGTACTTATATATCATTTCTTTGTAGATGAATGAACTTTCATATGCCTTAAAACAAAATTCATAAAGCTCATTCAACCCGTTTAACCTCTATTCTGCAGCCTCATTCCTATCCATTTTAAACTTCTTCATTGCCTACATGGTCGTATGCTATAATTCAACCGATAAAAGAAAAGCCTTACCATATACAAGTTGGTATAGGGACATACCTATGGGAGTCTTGTATGGTGCCCAGTAGGCCTAAAGAGCATCATCAATCCTCCTGGACCAATGAATTCTACTAACATTCACCATTTTTGCCAAAATCTTCTTGATCTCCCTGTTTGACACCGCAATTTGACAGCTAGTTTGACGATGGTAAGGAGTGGCCACATTATGGCGAACCCCATATTTTTCCAATAATCCCTTAAACATCTTCTTGCAAAAGTTTGATCCACCATCACTGATAATAGCCCTTGGGGTTCCAAATCTAGAAAATATGTTCTTTTTCAAGAATGCGGTAACACTTTTCCCGTCATTATTTGCAAGTGCGATATCTTCAACCCATTTTGACACATAATCAAATGCCACAATAATGTACTTAATCCTATGAGAACTCAAAAAAGGGCCCCTAACGTCAATGACCCACATATCAAACAATTAAATAACAAAAATGGGATTTAAAGGGAGCTCTTTCTTTCTCGAAATGCCACCATCTATATGGCACCTATCACATTCCTTGGCGAACTAATGTTCATCTTGGTGGATGGTTTGCCAATAGTAGCCACATTGCAAGATCTTGTGAGCAGTACGGATACCATTGTGATACCCACCTATAGGCGAAGAATAGCATTTCTCCAAAACACTTAACATCTCAACTTCCGGCACACAACGCCGAATAAGCCCATCGAAACAAATCCTATATAATTATGTCTCATCTCAAAAGAACTTTTTCACATCATTCATGAACTTTTTCCATTTATGAAAGCACAAGTCTAGTAAGACAATATCACTAGCAGGATAATTCGCAAAATGTGCGAACCATGAAATGAGGTCTTGGGAGGCAGTCAATACATTCTCATCGGGAAAAGTATCATCAATTTCATACTTTTAACCTAACTCCCTCATTGCTTCATCTTCTAATCAGGATAAGTGATTGGCAACTTGATTTTCTGTCCCTTTTCTATCTTTCACCTAAAATTCAAATTCATCCAATAGTAATACCAAATGAACAAACCTCGGCATTGCATCCTTCTTTGTCATCAAATATCTCAAAGCAGAATGATCAGTATGCACTATAACCCTCGTGCCATGTAAATAAGAACTAAATTTCTCAAAAGCAAGAACTAATGCAAGGAGCTCTTGTTCAGTCACGATGTAGTTCTTTTGGGATTCATTACGGTCTTTACTATCATAATAAATGGGATGAAGGATTTTGTCCCTTATTTGTCCCAATACAACACTAAGAGCAACCCCCCTTTTCGAAACACTCCTTAATTAGGCACCCTCAACTCATGGTTTTGTCATGAGTCAAGGTACGCAATACCCAAGGGTTGGTGAGGGTCACGAAAAGGTTGTTTTCTTCATTACCCACCCTCAAATTATGCTTTTGGCATAAGCGGAGGTGCAAGTGTCCAACAAGGAACCATGGCCAACACATTGTTCCCAAAAAATATCTGTTGGGGTAAAAAAAAGGTCTATTTAAGCTCAAATCATTTAGATCAAGAAGGATTGATTTCATTCAATTATTTGTTATCTAGGCTAAACATTCGCTATCTTGCACAGATGAAGAATCAAGGTCGCTTTTAAAGGATACTTGGAACTTGTTTCTCCAAGTTGGTGAATCCTCATGTCGGAGGACAAGACTCTTATTATCTAGCTTATAGTTCTTTTCTTATGTTGGAGACAATATTGTATTTCCTAATTCTAGAATATTTTTTTATGTAAGTGCTACTTCCTAAATTTCTATATTACTATGTATATTTGTTTTCAAGTGACAAGTTTATATTATATTTTCATATATGAAGTGAAGTTGAACTTCCACAGTAAAAGTGTTATGTTTTCCATATTTTATTTTCTTATAGATGCTATGGCGAATGATAAGGGATCTTCAAAGTCATCTTAGATGATGAAGACGCCAGTAAAGTCTAGGGGGTGCTCCCGGTCGTTAAAAACATTGTATTAGAGTATAAGGTTGAGAATAATGTAGGATTGATGTCTCAAAATACCACCTCAAGTCAAATATTGTTCATGCGTGTGAAGCATGCAACACTTATTAATGAGAGTCTATAGGATGATTAGGAACTTTCACTTTTTTGACATTCATTAGTCATGCCTAAAAGTCATAACTCTATCTCGTCCTTTCTTCTAATATTTTTATTTTTATTATAGGAAATGAATACAAGAAGGAACAATTATGGAAGGGCCGAAGAGGGGAATGTGCATGAGGCATTTACCCCTCAAGCTCCTCAAAATAATAAAGTTTCTATTGATTAAGGGTTATGTCTAATGTTGATATAAGGGAGACTATTAATATAATGAATCAAGTGTTATCTACTCAAGTTGATAGTGATACTAGGGTGCATTTGAAACCAAATGCTAGCACTACCGCTTCTAGGAATAGGGATTTCGAGAGGATGAATCCCCCTACTTTCTTTGGCTTCAAAGTGAAGGAGGACTCCAAATGGTTAATTATTGAAGTGTCCAAGGTGCTAGAGGCCATGGGTGTGTCTTATAAAGAAAAAGCGGAGCTAGTCGCCTATCAACTCAAAGATGTGGCTCATGTTTTGTATGATTAATGAAAGGAGGAGAGGCCGATAGAGAAAGTCCGGTTAGTTGGGCTTTATTGAAGATGAATTTCCTTGATGGGCTCTTTCCTTGGAATTAAGGGAGAAAAAATTCAAGAAATCATCAATATTCATCAAGGGGGTATGAGTGTTACGTACTATAGCCTCAACTTAACTCAATTATTCAAATATGCTCCTACTATGGTGGTATATTTTAGGGCTAAGATGAAAAAACATGTCATGGGGATATCTGACCTTGTGGTTAATGAATGTCGGTCGGATATGTTGATTTGTATCATGGACATATCTTGTCTCATGGTTCATGCCGGACAAATTGGGAAGCAAATGATTAAGCGAGTTAGTAGGAAATAGAAGAGGACATGGGTTGAAGATGGTAACTCTTCCAAGAATAGATTTGAGGTTCAAGAAGAGGTTTTTTAACAAATGCCCTCCTAACACTCCAAGGGTATACAAAGTTAAAGTGTTACCCCCAAATATCAAGAGTGAATAGGTTCTAATCCTTATGATTAGAAGATTATTTGTGAAAAATATGGTAGAAAACATGAAGGCAAGCCTCTAGTTGGCATGGGAAATTGTTATGGTTAATGTAAGAGTGGACACATAAAGATGGACTTCCCTATGATGAAGGCTCAAGAAAGGGAAAATGTTCAAGCACAATAAACTTCTCCCAATCCCAATGCTTCTAATAAAAATCGCTTGTATGCTTTCCGATCCAGAGGTGATCAAGTGAGCTCTCCGGATGTTTTTACCGTCATGATTCAATTACTTTAAATTAATAATTATGCATTAATAGATCCCAGTGACATTTTTTATTTTGTAACTCCTTTAGTAGCTATAAAATTTAATATGCTTCCAAATGTCATAGAGGAACTCTTTTTCAGTTTGTACCTGGTGGGTGATTCTCTAGTTGCTAAAAAGTTCATTGGGTAGTCCCATTTCATAGCTCAATAGAGTCATCTCTGTAGATTTAGTAGAACTTGACATGTTCGACTTTGATGTTATTTTTTTGATTGATTTGTTACATGTTTGTTTTGCTTTAGTTAATTATAGAACTGTGGTAGTAAAGATTCAATTTCCTAACGAACCTGTTTTTGAATTGAAGGGGGGAAACTTAGCTCCAAAAATTCAAATCATTTCATGTCTTACAACATTTAAGTTTATTGATAAGGGATGTCTCTATCATGTTGTGAGATTTAAGGATCTTTAGTTCCAGGCTCCTCCAATAGAGTTGGTCCCCATAATGAAGGATTTTTTGAATGTCTTTCGCGATGGCTTATCCAAAATTCCTCCCCAACGGGAAATACATTTTGGTATTGACTTATTTCTGGATACAAAACCCATCTCAAGTCCTCCTTAAAGAATGGCCCCGTCCGAGTTGAAGGAATTAGTGGCTCAACTCAAGGATTATGTAGATAAGGCTTTTATTAAACCAAGCACATCTCCATGGGGTGCTCTGGTGTTATTTCTGAAAAGTAAAGATGGTCTCTTTGAATGTGTATTGACTACCGACAATTGAAAAAGGTCAGTATAAATAATAGTTATCCACTCCCTAGGATTGATTATTTGTTTTATCAACTCGAAGGAGTGAGTTACTTCTCAAAAATTCACTTCAGGTCGAGATAACACAAACTTAGGGTGAGTGGTGTCAATATACAAAAAATGGATTTCAACTGTAGATATGGTCATGTTTAATTTGTAGTGATGTCATTTTGTTTTGCGAATTCCCCTGAGACTTTCACATCCTTCATAAATTAAGTTTTTAGAGGTTATCTTGATTTGTTCGTGATTATCTTCATTGACGACATCTTGGTATACTCTAAGAGTGAGAATGATGATATGAACCATTTAAGGATAGTTTTGAAAGTCCTCAAGGAAAACCAAATCTTTGCCAAATTTAGTAAATGTGGATTTTTGTTCAGGTCGGTTGTGTTACTTGGTCATATAGTGTAAAGTGAAAGTGTGAAGGTTGATCCGAGAAAGACGGATGCAGTAAAAATTTGGCCTAGACCATTGATTCCTGCCAACACCCGAAGCTATTTAGGTTTAGACGGATACTATTAATTCATCAATCTAATCTCCATTGACGGACTTGACCCAAAAAAAGTCAAAGTTCAAATGGTCAGAATCATATGAAAAGATGTTCCAATTAATGAAACATAAACTCACTTCCACTATGGTGTTAACTATACTAGAGGGTACCGAAGGGTTTCTGGTTTATTGTGATGCTTCTCAAATAGATCTGAGTTGTGTTCTCATGAAACATGGTAATGTAGTATTTTCTTCTAGATAACTCAAGGTTCATGGAAAGAAGTACCTAACTCATGACCTTGAACTACTACTATAGTGTTTGCTTTGAAGATTTGGAGACACTATCTCTATGGGGTACATGTTGATGAGTTTACCGATGACAATAGTTTCTAATATGTGTCCAATCAAAAAGATTTGATTTTGCGCCAAAGAAGATTGTTAGAGCTTTCAAAACATTACGATATGAGTGTCTTATACCACCCAGGGAATGCCAATGTGGTTGCGGATGCCTTTACTCGTGTATTTATGGGTAGTTTTTCGCATGATGAAGAACATAAAAGGTAGTTAGCTCGTGATGTGCATAGGATGATCCAATTAGTTGTCCGACACGAATATTCTCCAAAAGGGGGTGTCATGCTATGTCATTATTCTGAGTCATTTATTGAAGTTTATGTGAAGTCTAAACAACACCTTGACCCTATATAGATGGAATTAAAAGAGTTGGTTCTCCACAAATCTATAGAAACATTCTCTCAAGGAGAAGATGGGGTTCTTAGGCACCAAGGAAGGTTATGAGTACCGAATGTAGATGGCCTAAGGGAAACAATCTAAATGGAGCCCCATGGGTCTCGATATTCCATCCATATCGGGCCACCAAAATGTAATATGACTTACTTGAGATCTATTTGTGGAATGGAATGAAAACCACATAGCAAACTTTATGGTTATATGGTCAAATTGGCAACAAGTCATCAAGGACTAGGAGACCTAACTAAAGATATTGATATCTCTACTAGGATGTGGGAAGATGTGAACATGGATTTCGTGGTAAGTTTGCCTCGCACTCTTAGGTAACATGACTCCATGGTCGACGAAATTAGGCCATTTCATTCCCATCAAAGTCTCTTTATTGGTGAATGAGTATGATAGATTGTATATTAAGGAGATCATAAGGTTTCATAGGTCCCCTTCATCGAACATTTCACATAGAGGTACCCAATTCACTTCTAACTTTCGGAGGTCTTTCAAAAGTAGGCTTGGTAGTAAAGCCACATTTCACCCAAAAATTTATGGTCAAGCGAAATTTTCGATGAAAACCCTAGTAGACATGTTGAAAGTGTGTGTCATTGACTTCCAAGATAATTGGGATTACCACCCACCTTTGATAGAATTATCCTAAAAGAATAGCTGCCATTTAACTATTTCTATTGCACCATTTCAAGCACTTTATGGTAGCAGGTGTCAATATCCAGTTAGGTGGGTCGAGTTTGGTGAATTTGCACTTCTTGGTCCTGAGGTCGTTTATGAGGCCACGGGAAAATTTTGAATGATAAGAGATAGGTTAAGTATATCCTATAGTCAGCAAAAAGTCTTATGCTGACAACAAAAGAATAGACCTTGAGTTTGATTTAGGTAATTGGGTATACTGGATAATTTCACCCATGAAAGGGGTGATAAGGTTTTGTAAGAAGATGAAACTTAGTATCTGGTATGTGGTCCCTTATGAAATTGTGAAGCGAGATGGGAAAGTTGCTTATGAGTTGAAATTAGCAAAGGAATTTTCCTCGGTTCACCCGGTGTTTCATGTTTCTATGCTCAATAAAGTATAGATGATCCAGTGTCCGTTCTCCCATTAAAAGGTTTAGGGGTGAAGGAGAACCTTGCTTATGAAGAGGTTCTGGTTAAGATCTTAGATCATCAACTCAAGAGATTGAGGAATAAAGAAGTTGCCTCCATAAAATTCCTATGTAGAAACCATCTAGTTGAGGGTGCAACATTGGCGTCGAGGCCGACATGAAGCCCCACTATCCTAATCTCTTTCCTCCCACTCCTAGAAACGGTTAATAATGTTAGTTCCTCCTAATTTAATATAATTTAAGAGTCATATGTGTTGCTGACCATGATATGAATTCCATATATGTGCATACCTTGTAGAAATTCATGCTTCAATAGAGTTTTTATGAATTATGTCTTCATGGTTAACTTGCACTTATATGTAGTGTGCAATGTTGTCTGCATGAGAGTTGTATTTTTCAGTATTGGTTTATTCTTAAGAAGAAATTTGCATGTAACTCTTTAATGTTCATATTGATCTCATATGTAGATGATGAAGGTAGTTCCTCCTTATATGATGTGAAATGGTGATATTTTAATATATGATGAATTGTGGATAAAATTCTTTTGTTTTTATGTTATGATATTGTGTTGAAAGGAGTTTATAATTCCTCTTATGAGATGTGAATCATTCTGATATTGTTGTTGTTGGACTGCTATAATTGAGTCTCTTTCTGTCCCTATAAGAGGTTCAATGTGTCATTCGAGAAAGATTATTTCTATGGGGGGGGGGGGATATTGTAACTCCCCTAAAATTCAATGGCTAAGACTATAGAATAAATTGTTGAATAATGTATAAAATTATGTTTCCAAACCTATATTAATGTAATAAACTTAATTTAGAAATATTAGAACTTAAACGTCAAGGGACGATCATGACGTCTGAATATTAGTTAAAATGAACTAGTAACCTCCGTTAGGTCTTGTGAAGTTTTGAGTATGTCGTACGAAGAGTTAGACTTGTAAAATTAATTTAAATAGGTAAAATAATATATATAGGGTCAAATAGTTCAAGTCCTACCCCTAAGGACCACCTTGGCGTCCTTGAGGGGGACATAACTATTAACCAACTTTGTGTCGCGACTTGGTTCACCAAGAACAAGAATCTTTTTTATCATCACGGACACGTCGCGGAATGTACTCTCTTAAAAATTAATTTTGGAAATCTTGTGGGAATAGCTTCGTTACGCGGACTTATTTTCCAAATAAAATTTTAAATTTGAAGTCAACTTTGACTTCACTAAAATTCAAATAATGTGATGAGTCTTTTGGGTATTTTAGGTGAGGTTTATATATTTATTTTGAATCAGATTTCACCATATTTATCCACCCAAATAAAAACCCCAAAGTGAATTCCAAATCACTATCACTTCTCTCTAATTTCTCTATCTAGTCAATCTCCATTGAAGAAGCATTGAAACTTGAAAAAGAAGACCAAATCCCCATGTTTTCTACTCAAATTTGTGGCTAATGTCTTGGTTAAGGTATATTGAAGTATGAAGTCCAATGAAAGGGCAAGAATGTATGAATGTTGTCTCTTTCTTGAACTCAATTATGTTAGATGAATTACTTGGATAGTAATAATGTTTTAGCTAATGTGTGGTTGTGGTGTTGATGACAAGGTTCTCATCCTTAAGCCTATAGTCTTTAATTAGCTATGAAGTATGAATGAATGTTATATTAGATTGGTTAAATGATTGGAAGTTTGTTCACATTATTAATATGAATTGTTAAAGTGAAAGGGTTACTAACTTGCTTGTGTTTCTAAAGTGAAAGGATTGTTCTCTGTTGATCCTTTATGAGATATTATAATGATATGTTTACATTAGGGTCTATTAGAGGCTAATGTGAACCTAATTAATGACTAAGGATGATTACTAAATTTAATAGATGCTTATCAGCGAAAGGGAATGTAAATGAGATGCGGTATCTCACGTTTAGTAAGTCCGGATCCTCACATGGGTTTCCTCACGTTTAGCAAGTTCAGATTCCCAATGTATGTGTTTTCTCATGAGTGAAAACTCCCACATTTCGCAAATTAGGGTTTTTAGTAACAATCTCCTTGACCCTTAACAATGTGCCAAGATAGGACTTTAGGTTAGTGGATCCACCTAAATATCTATGTATGAGAGGTCACACCTTAGGCAAGTGTTTACCATCTCTTTTCGGTGTGGGAGTAGACACCAGATTCCATGTAGCTCACATGGTCTAATGTTTTTTTTGCAACATCTTTCCCTAATATAAAAGTAAATGAATATAAGAAGGGTATAAACTGTTATTAGGGCTTTTCTTGAGGGGTTTGTACATAGTGTGAGGGAGGTATGAGACTTCTCTTACACATTGCAGTTGTGGGATCCTAAGGGATAGTCATAGTAATGTTCGTTTATGATTATGTTTGTTATGACTAATGTATGTTAAGCTATATAACCTTTATTGACATAGAAATTTCTAATAAAATATGAGATTTATGAAGGCATACATGAAGTAGCTTGCTTAAATGTGATACTTAGATTTGAATAGGGTTATGGGGTTCTATTCTATACATTGCACAAGAATTGCTTGGGTTGTCGACATATTGGGTTGAAATTATGTTGGGTTGGAAAATAATGCTTAATTTATGTGTATATTGCATTTACTAGGTAAAAAGCATGTTTTGACTGAAATGTCCTTTTAGACATGCACTGATGAGTTTTATGCATGCCAACCATACTTGGTACATGTTATGTACTAACCCATATTTTCTTCCCTCTTTCCCAACAATGTAGGTTCGGTCCATTGAGAAATTAAGGTCACTTTGCAAGGATACTTGTGACTTGCTTCTTCAAGTTTGTTACTCCTTATGACCGAGGAGAACACCCTTATAATCTAGCTTTTAGTTCTTTTCTTATGGTTGAGAGAATATTGTATTTCTTAATTCTAGACTCTTTGTTAATGTAAGGGACGAGTCCCAAATTTCTATATCACTATGTTTAGATGGCCTGAAGTAATAAGTTTAGATTCTATTTGATATATGAAGCGAAGTTGTACTTCCAAAGTAAAATTTATTATCCGCATTTTAATATTATGATATATGCTATTACAGATACTAAGGTCTTATCTAACTCTTCCTCAAGGACGAAGACACATGTAACGTCTAGGGGGTGCTCCCCGGTCATTACAGGTTCTAAGGTCATAGTGTAGATGCTGCCCTGAGGTATCATATTAGGAGAAAGGATGGAAAATAGAGGTTGATTAGATGGGTGGTCTTGTTGCAAGATTTTAAGTTTGAGCTAAAAGATAGAAAAGGGACAAAAAACCAGGTTGCCAATCATTTGTCTAGATTAGTGGAAGAGGATATGAATAAGTTTTAGGATGGTGTTGAGAGTGATGATGCATTTCTTGATGAACAAGTATTGTATGCTTCTTATCATCTTATGTCTTGGTTAATTTATTTTAGTAATTAAGTTGAAAATGATTCGGTTCCTTATAATTTTTCTTTCTACCAACGATAAAATATATGTCTGATGTGAATAAATTCTTTTGGGATGAGCCTTACCTATTCTGTATTTGTAGTGATGAGATTAATCGATGTTGTGTGCCTAAGGTATAGATGATGAGTATACATGAGGCGTGTCATTCATCCCCAATTGGTGGGAACCATAATGATATTTGGACTGCTAATAATATATTGCAGCGTGGGTAAAACTGTCTAACCTCTACCATGATGCTCACGAATACCCCAAATCAATCTTGTAACCGGTGCCTAAGAAAAGAAAGCATTTCAATGAAGAAAGAGTTCCTAATCAATCTGATATTTGTGATTGAGTTATTTGGTTTCTGAGGCCTTGACTTTATGGCTCCATTGATAAGTAGTTGGAATGTACTTAGTTGTCTATGGGCCCCATCAACGGTTCGTTGGTGTATCCACAAATAGCGTTGCTACATCCCAAGTAAGTTTTATGTTTTTCTAAGTGTCGGAGTAACCTACGAACTACATCTATAGATTGTTAACGAGATCTTGTGGATCGAACATAGGATTTTTGCCTTACATGACCTAAACCCCTTTCTAATAAGAAAAAAATATTGCATTTTAAAACATCCCCCACTTCCATATTTTCCTCCCAACCAATTTTTAACCTTCCATATACCATTTTCACCCTCTAATTACCCACAAATTTATTTTTTTCTAACCTACATTTTCCATCCCATCTCCAATATCTCTTGTTTTCTCTCCCAAAATCATTCGTTTTCTCCCCAATCGATTCCATAATATTGGTTATGTGTAGAAGGCTAGAAAAATTTTAAAAAGCTCATTCCACTAACACATTTACCCAATTTTAATACTTGTAAGGTAAATGATTTCATTCTAAGTTTGAGTTCAATGTTCATGTTTCAATAATGAAATCACGGAGTTTGATCTTAACCTCGGTTAATTAATCTCCTAGATGAATGTTGTATTATAGTTAGAAACAGCGTTGGAATGATAGTGTGTGAGTTTGTTATGAATTAAAATTATATAAATCAGTTAATAGGTTTAAATCAAAAGTTTTGACTTAGGGTTGTTCAATGGTTTTGTGTAAATGTGAATAAAATTGACTAATCAAATCCCTAAGTATGATGAATTACAGAAATATATGTTCAAATGCACAGGACGGACCGTCATAGCCACGACGGAAAGTCACAAGCTTCGTAATCCCACACTTGGTCAGACTTCCCCATCTTACTTCAGCAGCTGCATTACGCTTCCACCTACAGACCGTCACAAGCACGATGGATCGTCATAAGCTCCGTATGTGATCTCTTCTGCATTTCTTCGGTCATAATCTCCGCATTCAGCTTTTGACAGATTTTATGCAAAACGAAGAGAAACTTATTTCAAAATTAACACAAAAAGGCTTTTGGACACACTAAACTTAGGGAAAAATTATTAATAATAACGTAAAACCAAGGTATATCAGTATTACAAATATCTCGTGGCTTTCATGGACCTCATCAATCTAGTTTTTAGAAGTTATCTTGTTTTGTATGTGTTTATGTTCATTAATGACATCTTGGTATATTGTAAGAGTGAGAATGATCAGATGAACCATTTGAGGATAGTTTTTCAAGTCCTTAAGGAAAACCAAATGTTTGCCAAATTTAGTAAATGTGAGTTTTGGTTGAGGTCGGTTACGTTCCTAGTCACATAGTGTATAGAGAAGGTGTGAGGTCGATCTAAGAAATATACATGCAGTCAAAGTTTTGCCTAGACCTTTGATTTCTACCGACAACCAAAACTTTTTGGGTTTAACTAGATACTATAGGAGGTTTCGTAAGGGATTTTCATCTATCGCATCTCTATTGAGGGCCTTCACCAAAAGAAGGCCAAGTTCGAATGGTCGGAATCATGTGAAAAGAGCTTCCAATTAATGAAAGACAAACCCACTTCCACTCAGGTGTTAACCTTACTAGAGGGCACCGAAGGCTTTGTGGTTTATTGTGATTTTTCTCAAATAGGTATGGGTTATTTCATCATGAAACATGGTAAGATAATAGAATACGCCTTTATAAAATTCAAGGTTCATGAAAAGAACTACTCAACTCATGACCTTGAACTTATGACCATAGTATATTATGTGAAGATTTGGAGACATTATCAAAAGAGTCTCAAATATGTATTCAATCAGAAAAATTTTAATTTACGCCAAAGAAGATGGATTTTAATGTGCTTGCGGATGACTTTATTAGTGTATCAATTGTTAAGTTTGCATCATGAAGAAGAGAAAAGGGAGTTAGACCGTGATGGGCATAGTCGAACCTTTTTGAATGTTTGATAAGAATATTCTCCAAAAGGGGGTGTAATGATCCGTCATAATTCTGAGTCATGTGTTGTTGTTGACGTGAATTTAAAGCAACACCTTGAACCTATCTTGATTGAATTAAAAGAGTAGGTTCTTAACAAATCTATAGAAACTTTCTCTCAAGGAGAAGATGGGATGCTTAGGAACCAAGAAAGGTTATGTGTATCGGATGTGGACGGCCTTAGGGAAACAATCTTAATGGATTACCATGGGTCTCTATATTTCATCTATACGGGAGACACAAAAATGTATCGTGACTTATGTGAGAATGATTGGTGGAACGAAATGAAAAAAGGACATAGCAAACTTTGTGGTTAGATCCTCAAATTTCCAACAAGTCAAGGACGAGAAACAAAGACTCGGAGGCCTTACTTAAGATATCGATATATCTACTTGGAAGTAGGAAGATGTAAGCATGGACTTCGTGGTAGATTTGCCTCGCATCTGTAGGCAACATGACTCCATATGGGTTATTGTGTATAGGTTGAAAATATCATCCCATTTCCTTCTAGTCAAAGTCTTTTTTTCGGTGGAAGAGTATGATAGATTTTATATCAAGGTGATAGTAAGGTTGCATGGGTTCCTTTCGTCGATCATTTCGTATAAAAGTGCCCAATTCACTTCTAAATTTTGGAGGTCTTTCGAAAGTGGGCTTGGTACTCAAGTGAAACTTAGTAGCGCATTTCACCCCCAAATGGATGGTAAAGTGGAACGTGCCATCAAAACCCTAGGAGACATGTTGAGAGTATGTGCCATTGACTTCAAAGGTAATTGGAATGACCACTTACTTTTAATTGATTTCCTTTTCAACAATAACTATAATTCGACTATTTCTATGGCACCATTCGATGCAGTTTATGGTAGGAGGTGTCGGTCTCCGATTGGGTGGTTCGAGGTTGGTGAATTTGCACTTCTTGGTCCCGAGGTATGTAGCCACGGGAAAAGTTCAAATCATAGTGGATAGGTTAAGAACAATCTATAGTCGACAAAGGTCTTATGCTGGCAATAGAAAAAAGGAGCTTAAGTTCAAAGTAAGTGATTGAGTATACTTGAAGATGTCACCCATGGAAGGGATGATGAGGTTCGGTAACAAGAGGAAACTTAGTTCCTGGTATATGGGCCCTTGTGGAATTGTAAAGCATGTAAAAAAAGCTGATTATGAGTTGAAGTTATCAAATGAATCGTCCCCGGTCACTTGATATTCATGTTTCGATGCTCAATAGATTTATAAGTGATTAGGTGTCTATTCTCCCATTAAATGATTTAGGGGTGAATGAGAACCTTGCTTATGAAGAGGTTCGGATTGAGATCTTTGATCAACAAGTCAAGAGATTGAGGAATAAAGAGGTTGACTTTGTAAAAGTACTATAGAGAAACCATATTTTTTAGGGTGAAACATGGGAGTCCGAGGCATACATGAATTCCTGTTGTCCTCAACTCTTTCCTCCCACTTCTTGACAAGGTTGAGGTTAGTAGTTCCTCCTAATTTACTATAAATTGAGAGTTATACGTGTTAGTGACCATGATATGAATTTCTTGTATGTGCATACCCTTGTAGAAATTTATGCTTGATTAGAGATTTCATGAATTATGTCCTCGTGATTAATTTGCACTTATATCTAGTGTGCTATTTTGTCTGCATGAGAGTTGTATAGTGCATTCTTTGTGTAGTCTTGAGAAGAAATTTGCATATAACTCTTTGATGTACATATTGATCTCATATGTAAATGGAGAAGGTAGTTCATCCTTATATGATGTGAAATAGTGATCTTCTAATATATGATGAATTCTGGATTTAATTCCTATGCTTTTATTCTATGATATTGTGTCGAAAGGAGTTCAGAATTCCTCCTAAGAGCTGTGACTCATTATGATAACGTTGTTGTTGGGCTGCTGGTATTGACTCTCTTTCTTTTCCCTATAAGAGGTTTAAGGTGTCATTCGTGCACAAACATTCCTAAGGGAGAGATATTGTAACACCCCGGAAATTCAATGAGCTAGAACAAAGTTTCACCTATTGAATAATGTCTAAAATGATGTTTCCTTACCTATACTAATGTAATAAACTTAATTTAGAAGAATTAGAACATAAGCATTAAGGGACGACTATGACATCTGGAAACTAGTAAAATTGAACTAGTAAACTCCCTTAGGTATTGTAAAGGTTTGGGAGTGCCGTATATAATCTTTAACTTGTAAAATACTTTAATTATGTAAAAAAATGTATATACGGTCAAATCATCTGGGTACGACCCCCAAGGACCACCCTAGGGGTCCTTGAGGGTGACCCGACTATTTACCAACAGGCTACATAAGGAAGTAGTCCATTGCACATATGAGGAACCATTCCGCCTCGCGAACTTGGTTCACCAAGACCCAAAAATCTTGGTCAGCATCACAGACACGTGGAGCAATCTACTGTCTAAAAAAAATATTTTTTAAAATCTTGTTGGAACAACTTCACAACACGGACTTATATTTGACGAAAATTCTGAAATTTCAAGTCAAGTTTAACTTCACTAAAAGATAAATTTAAGTGATGGAACTTTTGGGTATTTTAGGGGAGGTTGATATAATAATTTTGAATTAGATTTTACCACATTTACCCACCCAAATTGATACCCCAAATTGAAATCCAAATCACTCTCACTTCTCTCTAAATTCTCTCTCTACACAACCTCCATTAAAGAAGCATTGAAGCTTGAACAAGAAGAACGAATCCCCAAGTTTTCTACTCAAATTGGTGTCTAAAGTCTTCGTTAAGGTATGATTTCTTTCACTCTTGAATTTCCTTTTCCCAGGAGGTCCATTCAAAGGTATTTTTAAACTTCCCTAAAACAATGATTTTTCTCTACACATGGATCTTATTTTGAAAAAATAATTAAGACTTAATTGTAATGAATTATGGTCAATTATTTTTTTTAACAATATATTGATGGTTAATTCTTGTTATTTACTCATGATTTTCATGGACCCATGTTCTTCCCCAATTTCATGAAATCCTTGAATTGATATGGTTAATTATGATGAGGATGAATATGTTATATGACTACATTTATGTTAATTATGTAATTGCTTCTTGATTACCTTATTTTGTGTATTGATTATGCATTCTTAGGTAATTGAACTATGAAGTCCCATAAAAGGGCAACAAGGTATGACGTTGGCTCTCTCTTGAATTCAATTATGTTAGATGAATTACTTTGATAGTAATGATTTTATAGCTAATATGTGTTTGTGGTATTGATGAAAAGGTTCCCTCATCCTTAACCCTGTACTCTTGAATTATCTATGAAGTATGAGTGTATGTTATGTCAGGTTGTTTATATTATTGAAAAGTAGTTCTGCTAAATATGGTGAATTGTAATGTGAAAGGGTTACTCACTTTCTTATGTTTCTAAAGTGAAAGGATTGTTCTCAATTATAATCACCTATGAGCTATTAATATGACATGTTTACCTAAGGGTCTATTAGATGCTAATCTAAACCTAATTGATATGTAAGGATAATTAATAAAGGAAAATAATATTTAGCACCGAAAGGGAATGTAAATTATATGATGGTCTCACATTTAGTAAGTCTAGCTCCCTACATGGGTTTACTAACGTTTAGCAAGTTCGGATTCCCGATGTATGCATTGTCTCATGAGATGGAAACCCCCACGTTTATCAAGATAGGGGTTCTAGTAACAATCTCCTTGACCCTCAAACTATTTGACCACATAGGATTAAATCTTAGTGGATCCACCTTGTTAGCTATGTACAAAACCTTACACCTTAGTCAAGTGTTAACCCTCTCTTTTAAGTATGGGAGTGAAGCACCGGATTCCATGTACCTCACATGGTATAATCTCAGTTATTGCAACCTCTTTACTCAATGTAAAATTAAATGAGTAAAATAAGTGTATGTACTATCATAAGGTCTTTTCTTGATGGGTTTCTACATAGTGTGAGGGATGGTATGAGACTTCTCCTACACATTGAATTTGTGGGATTCTAAGGGATAGTCCTTATAGTGTTGTTTTATGATTATGTTGATTATGACTCATGTATTTTAAGTTATTTATGATCTTTATTGATATATAAAGTTATAATTAAATATGAGATTTATGAAAGTATGCATGAAGTAGCTTTGATTAAATGAGATACTTATCTTTGAATAGGGTTATGGGTCCTTGCACAAGTATTGCTTGTATTGTCTACATGTTGGGTTGACATCATCTTGTGTTGGCTTATAATGCTTACTTTATGTGTATATTATATTTAATTGTAGAAAGTATGTACTAACCCATACTTTCTTCCCTTTTAATCAACAATGAAGGTTCGGGCCATTGACGGTCAGGGTCACTTTTGAAGGATACTTGAAACTTGCTTCTCCAAGTTTGTTAGTCCTCATGTACGAGGACAACACCCTTATGATATAGATTTTATTTATTTTATTATGTTGGAGATAATATTATTATATTTGATAATTCTAGACTCTTTGTTGATGTAAAGGCAAAGTCCCAAATATCTATAGTCTTATGTTTAGATGATGTGAAGTGACATGTTTAGATTTACTTTCATATATGAAGCAAAGTTGAACATCCAAAGCAAAAGTTATAAATTTTCCTCATATTTATTTTATGATATACCCTATGAAAAATGTCAATGTCTTGTCTATGTCCTCTTCGAGGACTAAGTAGCCGGTAACATCTAGGGGGTGCTCCTCTGTCGTTAGAGGTTGTAATGTCATAATGTATACTTACCATTCTTCATTGAGGTATCTGATAAGTTTAAAGGATGCAAAACTGAGGTTGATTAGATGATTGTTTTTGTTGCAAGAGTTCAAGTTCAACCTAAAATATGGAAAAGGGACAGAAAACCAGGTTGCCAATCATTTCTCCAGATTAAAGGAAGGCGATATGAATAAGTTTTAGGATAGTGTTGACACTAATGATGCATTCCCTGATGAACAAGTATTGGATTCTTCTCATCATCTTATCGCTTGGTTCGCTTATTTTAGTAATTACTTGGCAAATGATTTGGTTCCTTCAGATTTGTCTTTTTAGCAATGATAAAATATATGTCTAATGTAAAGAAATTCTTTTGGAATGAGTCATACATATTCTGTATTTGTTCAGATGTGATTATTCGATGTTTTAATCCTTGGGTAGAGATGATGTGTATACTTGAGGCGTGTCATTCATCGTCTATTGGTTGGCACCATACTGGTATTTGGACAGCTCAAAAAATATTGCAGTGTGGGTATTATTGTTCTAACATCTACCAAGATGCTCACGAATTTGCCAAATTAATCTTTTGGCCGGTGTTAAAGAGAAGGAAGTATTTCAAGTAAGCAACAGATCCTTATGAATCTTAAATTGGTGATTAAGTTTTTTGATTTCTAGGGACTTGAGTTCATGGGTCCATTTATAAGTAGGTTGAATGTACTAAGTTATTTATGGGTCCATCGATGGTCCATTCATCTATTAACGAATAGTGGTTGGCGTTCCTAGATCCCAAATAAGTTTTACGTTTTTCTAAGTGTTGGAATAACCTACAAACCGTTAACGAGATCTTGTGTTCTAACCTAGGGTTTCTTCCTGATTCGATTTGTACCCCTTTTTAATAAAAAAAGATAATTTCAATTTAAAAAATCCCCTACTTCCATGTTTCCCTCCAAACCAATTTTTAACCTTACATCTACAATTTTTCTCCCTCTAATTACCCACAAATTTATTTTTTCCTGTTCTGCATTTTCTATCCCATCTCTAATCCATTTCTCTCCAAAAATTATTCCCCTTTCCCTTTTTTCTCCAATCGATTCCACAGTCTTGGTTACATGTAGAAGGCTAACAAAAGTTTAAGGAGTTCATTCACTAACACCTTTACCCAATTTCATTACTTGTAAGGTAAATGATTTCACCCAAACGATGAGTTCAATGTTCATTGTTTGAATCATGAAATCAAGAAGTTTGATCTTAGCCTTTGGTTATTGATCTCCTAGTTGAATGTTATATTATAGTTAGAAACACCATTGCAATTATAGTTTTTGAGTGTGTTAGGAATTAAACCAAAATAAACGGTTAATAGGTTTAAATCAAAAGTTTTGACTTAGGGTTGTTCAATGGTTTTGTGTCAATGTAAAGGAAATTTATTATTCACTACCCTAAGGATGATAAACTACAAAAATATATGTTCAAATGCATGTGTAGGCCTAGTCTAATTGTGTGTTTGTTTGAATATGGCACTAAGTATGTTTAAAATCCTAATTGCGGCACAGAACTGACCCTTGACTTCAACCCACAGACCGTAGGGTGAGGTTTGTGGACCAGTGGCGCACAAAAAATACTTAAGTATGAACCACGATGTGGACTACGATCCATCATTTTATCAAAAAACCGTTTCGCACATCCTTTGTTCCACTATGTAAGACCTATAATTGAAACTCTGACCTATGGAGGAGACCCACATATTGTCTTTCCATCCATGGACAGTAGGAATCTTTTGTGGGTGAACAATTCAACTACTATTCAGAAATTTTTTTTATTGGGTCTAAATCTTTTTGTAAAAACAATCCATGTGTACTATAATTTGATTTTTGTACTAATAAAGTCTACCACATGTACCATGGCTCCAAAACAAGCTCTTACTTACGCATGACAGGGAAAGTCCAAATTAGTCGCTCTTTCTCTGACGTCTAATTTAAAAATACAATGACACCGAGTGCATTACACCTACTACGAGGACCAACTACTACCCCCCGCACAACTAGGAACAGAGCCTAACACGTTAGCTCCAATTAGGTCACATCCCCCATTCTGAGGAAGGGGACATATAGATAGGAGAAAGAACTGGCTCAGAGTCGTAACATAGCTCTATTTTTAGATGTAACATTACTTCTTGCTAGCACAGACCATAGCCTAATACCAACAAGAGTTGAGCCTACTCCTAAGGTTTATGTGCTTAACAAATGGTATGTAACTATACATTATTAAATTTATGTGAATGAGATAATGTTGAATGAGTACTAGAGGATGTCCAGGATCGTGTTTGAGGAACATAGGGTCCTTAATGGCAGCTTCCACACTGCGCCATCTATTGAGGAACTCTTTTGGAGAAACCGATGCGAGTAAATTGCACAGAACCTTAGTAAATATATCAAGGAGATATCTAAATATTTCTATTTCATTTATGATGCCACAATCATAAATTCCACCTCTAACTAGGCTAAGCCCATCACAAAGCCTCTAATTCATTCAATATAGTGGGTGTTTCACAGCGACATCTTTGAGGTCACAATTAATATTTGGCCTATCCCGTACTCTACCTATGAATACATCAGAATATGATAACAAGATAGGCATCATTAAGAATAGGGCATTTCAAAGGTATACCGAGCAGAGAGAGACACTATTTAGGTGGATGCCCGCTCACATTACCGTGGATGGAGAGCGTTTAGTGGGTACAAACTCCACCCATGGGCATTAGAGACGCATCATTGATATTCACTGAGAATTTCTTATAGGTGTTAGTTTTGAATAGACTGAACCCCCACTCACACGGACAATGTGGTTACCAGGACCAGGCAGTGATGCTAGCAACAATATTGGCTGGTTTTGATATTAATTTTGCCTGCATCCTTATTATGGATATCCATAAGAGGGCCTTTATGGACACCACTACCTTTCCCTCTTTGTACATTATTTTTCAGCTCTGCATTGATGTTTAGTTGCTTGATTGGCATTTTGGTCGGCTACTTGATTCGCTAATGTCTATGGAGATCGGACTCACTCAGAATGATGACAACTTAGCTATAACTTAAAGGGATCCAGAGGTTGAAGTATCGCCTTTGGGTGATGATCTTGTTCGGTTATGTGGACCAAATGTTGGTTGATGACCATGCCATTCTAGCCCCTACACCGGATGACCAGGATCCACCAATTCTGTCCACTAATCAAACACTAGCTCGTCTCGATCCACTCTCTACTTAAGGTCAACTACAACGTCTTTAGACTAAGACCAAAAGGTGGGGACTGTGATGACCACTCTTCTTCAGCAAACGATTTTTGGATGTAGTGATCAATTGAGAAGTCCATGGAGAGGATGTAGTAGCTGATTGACCAAAAGATTCAGGCCATTCATAAGTGTTTTGATGCTTTTGAGTTGTGATTTCTAGAGAGGTCGGCCTTAACTATTGATTTTTCCACCTTTCAGATGGAGTTGTCCAACCTTCATGTTGATGTTGATGTCTTCCTATCAACTCTTGGGACTGAACCAGAGGTTACCCCTACAGTGGTGTAGGATAGGTGCTAATGACTGCCTTACTTATAAATGCTACGACACCACCAAATTCTTCCCATCCTACTAGGAAGCACACTACTACAATCACTCTACTGATGTTGAGGAGACTTAAATATTGAAGAATAAGGAGTGCCAACAGCTTCAAGACGTTCGGAGGGCGTCCATACTTGATGAGGAGATGATATAATAGTGCTTCTGAGAGATAGGTATTGGCCTGTATGGAAATTTCAGAACTACTGAGGGTGCTATCTATGTTGGTCAAGTGCTACTGATATAAATCCTTGTGTTCATCCATGAAGCTCTGGGGAAAATCGACCCACCCGCTTCTTAAAAGGTCTTTAGGTATTTGCTTAATAGGTTTGCTTCATCGTATGCTTTATTTTTGTTTTTGTGCATTGAGGGAAATCACACTTTCTTTTTTTGGGGGTGGGGTAAATGGGACAAGAGTTATCGGATGAAGTTTGAGTAACCGAACTCATAATCCTCCTTTGGGGTTTTCTTACATGTGTTCTTTTCCGCAAATGACTATTTACTGTTTTGTTCAACAACCATGTATAATAATAAATGTGTAGATGTAAGAAAAAAATGAAAGTATGATGGCATGAATAGCATAAGTTTATACCCATCCAAAAGTTATTAATCATGCTGGATCTATAGGCTTGATGAATTGTATATGTTGGATCTCAATTTGACATGAGAAGGAACCGATTTGGCCTCGTGACTTAAGCTAAAATATGAAGTTGTTAATCTAATAGTGTGATAATGAAACAATTTGCAAAGTGTGTGTGACAAAAATATTTTTATGCTCATACAGTATGTGCCAATGTACAACATGCCACGTTGGTCATGCTAAGATAATCTAAACTAGAAGCTGAGAAACGATCATATGCCTTTTTACTAATTATTTCACTCAAGACTAAAACGATTTAAACAAAATAAACAAATGTTCCCTTAAATGTTTTATACTAATGTATACCACTTCTTTCAATCAACATCACTCACCTTCCCTAAAATTATTGTTTTGGCCTCCGTCCCTCCATGGATATGTGTACCTTACCATAGGCAAAAACCCTAAGTTGAGGGTGGCTAATTCAAAAAGATATCTCAATTTTGGCACTCTTCTAAGAATTGGATATTGTGAACCTCAACTCATCCAAAGACAAAAGTTGAGGCTAGTTATGAAAGAGGAAATTGAAAGCAAACGGTTCTGAAAAGAGTCTTGTGTGGAAGAAAGAAAAATAAAATAAAAGATGTCACTAAATAAAAAGAAAAAAGATGATGAAAGATAGATGTTTTGTAGGAAAAAAATATGAAGCAAAGAAAAACAAGAAAAGTGAAATATATGATCTATAATGTCAAGAGTCGTATCTGTGTTGAAAAAAGATAAGGAAAAGAACTGAAAATAAAGAGATGTCAAGGATTGGTTGAGAAAAGAGGTAAAAAAAACAATGCAATTTGAAGGAGGGAAGAAAGTCACAAAAAGGTGACCAAATATATTTTACCTTTCCCTGAACCTATGTTACAGGATAAGGCGGTCCTATAGTGATCCTAGTGACGAGTTTGGAGAATCTATACAATGAAAATAAGGGCAAACCTATGGTATTGAGCACAGATTCTACTTGAGGTCACTTCTAGTCGTGAGTTTTAAGTAAATCCTTAAACTCAAAAATCCATATCTATTGTGTAAAATATGGATTTCTTTCGAAGTGAGTGCACTAGTTACATTTTTTGAAAATTCATACATTGGTGATTGTGAATGGTGTGTTGTGGTGTCTATTGGTCAAGCTATGTCATATTCTAATCCACATGAGTTGGTTTGATTAAAATATTTGCACTACCGTGATGGAATTGATTTCTAAATCCATGTGATTTCTTGATGTTTGAATATCTACTTCTACATACGTGTCGTTTAGAGTTTTAGTGTGTCGCTTGAGACAAACAACAAGTTTAAGTTGAGGATGTTGATATACCATGATTTTATGGTATTTTCTATGTGTTTCACTTATAGTTTGTGTGCGTCTAGGGGTATGTTTTATTTGAAATATTGTTTTGTGTATAATGTTTGCAAGAAATTGGGTTTGACGTGGTTGATGAAGACGTGAGCTGAAAAGTGAAGTGGCCATCAGAGGAGCCACCTACGAACCGTATGTCCAAGGACGAGCAGTGGATGGTAAGACGTATATTTTGGTATGATTAAATGAGTTTCGATAATCAGTCCAGGGACCACTAGGATGGACCGTCGACCAGTCCACATATTGTGGGTGAGGCATCTTAAGTGGAACATTAGGGAAGTCTGACAAGTGTGGAAGCACAGAGCAAGCCAAAGGGATTTAGGATACCACATATTTCATCTTATACATCCGTAAAAGAGGGTCTAAAATATGAAGGTTCCATCACTTGATGAATTTTTGCAAGTGTGTGGGTCGAAACGTTTATTTAAACCGCACCTAGACAACTTATTTTTCTGATTTTTTTTCCTGTTGATTTAGGACTTGAATAGGAGTTTTTAACCTCGCCTTTGGGGTTAGAAATTATTGTAAGGTTTTATTTTTGTTCTTTGTGGAAGTTATTTGCCAAATCATAGCAATTAACTTTCCGGAATTCGCTTTATGAAAATTGAACTTCAAATTCCAATTTAAGATTTCGGGTTTTCATCAATTCTTATTTTATGTTCATGAATTCTTTTCACCCAATTAGGAATTGTGTTGTTTCAAGAATAAAAAGCTAAATACACAACTATGATTGTGGGAACCATGAACAATTAACAAAGTATGAATAATAATGAAACTCTTGAATAGTGTTTATGTATGTACTATTAGTTATTCTCTTAGAAGTCTTTTTAAAGGTGCGCAACGTGAGGACTCACCTCGTTCCTACTTTTCCAGACCATCGAGGTAGTGAATGAGAAAAGAATTAGCGTCATAGACTTAGTGGATTCTATCTAATAGTCTAATTATAATTGAAGTGAGGGTGAAAATTAGTCATACATTGACGTGATGACTAATATGAGCTAAAACGTATGGTTTAGCAAGGCATCCACCCGTAGCCGGACCAAGGTACAGGGTGAAATTCCCTCCCTAGAGGACTAAACACTTAGGGATACATAACTTACAAACTTTGCATGTAAAACACTAGGAAAAGATTACTATTATTATGATTACCATGTAACGAGTCTATGAGAAACACATATGCCCTAGATTTTTTCTCACATTTATACAACTAAGTTGAATTTTGTCTACTTGTTATTGAAGCACAATAATTTGTTACTTCATTACAACCCCCCTGGTTACATTCTTTGGAAATTCATTGACTAACCGAATATAATTGATGTTTAAGTCTAGACCATATTCCTCGTGTGATAAACCCTAACCTACAAGTTAGGTTCTTTATTTCACAATGACCGTTTATACTTAATTAGGATGGTGTAATATGAGCGTCTCAGGTACATGTAATTATCTTTGTCTTCTATTTTATTGTTGATCCCACTCAGTCTAAATGGAAAAAAAATATTTATTGTGCATTAACTGCAAAGTAAATATAAATGTTTTGGGTAGGTAGATACCCATTTATGTTTCTCTATACATTTGTTAAATTGGTTCACTTTTTTCATCCATTCCTTTAATTTTTAATGTATTCACTACTAAAACATTTCTTTTATTCATCTACTCATCCATAAGACAAACTCCTCTTTAAATCTAATTTTCCTCTCCGCTTTTAGCAGAAAGCAACATTACTTTCTCTTATAAGCTTATTTTTATTTTTGCCTTTAACTAGATACCATTATATATAGATCTAAAATGGAGAATGATAATTGGGATAAAGGTGCGGTAGTAAGAAGCTATATTTTAATAGACCTAACAATGTTGTAGCTCCTAAGTTAGACTTTGAGACTCATATAAATAATTTTTGAGTTCTTTTGATGCACTTTTAGCTCCTGACATGACTATTTTTAATGACTTATCTGAAATTTTTTCTTAGATTTCCCATCTGCTCACCATGAAAAGCCATATGCGATCGTAAGAAGCTGTAATATTTATAGACATACCAATTTTGTAGCTACTAAGTTAGACTTTGAGACTTATCTAAATAATATTTTTAATTCTTTTGACGCACTTTTATCTCTTGACAAGACTATTTTTAATGGCTTATCTAAAATTTTCTCTTTAGATTTTACAACTGCTCACTAGGAAAAACAAGATAATCAGGTCATGATGATAAACCAAAATGGTAACCACAATTTTACTTACAACCGATTCAACCATCTCTATTTATCCAACAAAGGTTTTTTCAACCATTGCCAACAACAGTATCATCTGTGCCACCAACAACTGCAACACCAAAACAATAGATTAATCTACAACAACAACTCGATATAGGGTCTTACATTTATTTTAATTTCACTTTTTCCATAAACACTCTTTTGGTACAAACTAGAACAAGATAATCACTCATTCCGTTACATTTTATGTATATATGTTCAAATATTTAACTTTATACTTTATTTGAAATCAGGAAAAATCAGTCGATAAGGATTACCTATGATTTATTGCAATAGGAACTCACAAATGATATATGGACATGGCGCAAGTACGGTCAGAAGTACATCAAAGATTCACCATTTCCTAAGTTTGCTCAATTCACCATTTTTTCATATGAGAAAATGTTACGTTCCTTTCCTTTCTAAATTTTCATAAGAATAAGTCTTAAATTTATTAATGCTATATACACATGCAATATCTGACGAAACCTAAATCTTGTAATATGTATATGACATAACATTAATTACTTCAAGTGCAGCATATCAAAACTCTGCAAAGCAAAGAAAAATGTTGATAAAAGCCCAAGAGATGAGAACATTCTCTTGGTGTCTTATTCCGATGAACATAAAAATGATCCACCCATGAACCATAGAAACAATGCTAGTTGCTTGAAACTCTTCATCCGAGAATGTTGGACATTGAAGTGATGTTGCTTCTACAATTATCACAGCAATTCCTCCACTTAAAATCGGGAGCAAAAACAAATGATTGTTGCATTTGTGGAGCACAAATGTGATGGTAAAGAAGGAGTGGAAATGCATGAAGATATTCTCATGTATTTTGAATATCTCCAAGGATTTATTGTTTCAACCCAATAGTATGAAAATGACAAGAGGATTTGATCTTCCTTCCCTCCCCACCAACACTTTATGTTGACTTATGTGGTATTCTAGACATGTTCCTATCGGTGATTTTAATATGGGAATTCAAAAATTATAGCTTTTTAGTTATCTATGATTAAACATTTACACCATAGAAAATTGGATATTTTTCAGTTTCGTTATTTTCTATTGTTCTTCAGTTAAGGAATATAGTCCTTTTTGTACGTTCTGGTTGATTTCCTCAAATAGTTCTCTCTTTAAGAAACCCTTTTTACCTTAATTTA